>NC_060185.1:3295711-3355711 GCF_021184085.1 Oncorhynchus gorbuscha
GGAGGTAGGGTAGTCTAGTGGTTAGAGTGTAGAGGAGGTAGGTAGCCTAGTGGTTAGAGTGTAGAGGTGGCAGGGTAGCCTAGTGGTTAGAGTGTAGAGGAGGTAGGTAGTCCAGTGGTTAGAGTGTAGAGGAGGTAGGTCGTCTAGTGGTTAGAGTGTAGAGGAGGTAGGTAGCCTAGTGGTTAGAGTGTAGATGAGGTAGGTAGCCTAGTGGTTAGAGTGTAGAGGAGGTAGGTAGTCCAGTGGTTAGAGTGTAGAGGAGGTAGGTAGTCTAGTGGTTAGACACACACACACGCGCGCGCGCGCAGGTACGCATGCCACACACACACACACACACACACACACACACACACACACACACACACGCGCAGGTACACACACACACGCGCAGGTACACACACACACACACGTGCAGGTACGCACACACACACACACACGCGCAGGTACACACACACACACACACACACACACACACACACACACACACACACACACACACACACACACACACACACACACACACACACACACACACACACACACACACACACACACACACACACACACACACACACACTCTTTCCCCACAAACAACCATGAAGTCAGTCAAAATTGATCGAAAAACGGGCAACATTTCTAAGGGAGATTTCTCTTTTGTAGTCTGTAACCTATAGGCTACGGATCATTGGATTGGGACCAAACTGAATAGCCCACAGAGCTGAGGGGCGGAGAATCAGAGCTGAGGGGCGGAGAATCAGAGCTGAGGGGCGGAGAATCAGAGCTGAGGGGCGGAGAATCAGAGCTGGGGGGCGGAGAATCAGAGCTGAGGGGCGGAGAATCAGAGCTGAGGGGCGGGATCAGAAACACATCCATGCCTAATTAGCAAACGATTCCAAAACACTGAGACATATTGACGTTACATTCAATACAAATTACATGACCCTCCCCTGGACTAAATAAACAACATACTAAACCCTCCCCTTAAATGAGATGTAAAAAGCCCCCCCCTCCAGGTAACCTTTCTATATATTCCGATCCTTCCCTTAGAGAAAACATTTTTTTGCTCAGTGGATTTAGCGATTAGCATTATTGAGCTATAACACAATTCTGTTTTTGCAGTTCCACAAAATGAATATCACAGCATAGAAAACAACATGGAGCTGAGTCGTTGTTTTGGTTAACGTATGCAGAGTGAACCTCAGGCACAAGGCCTGTTTGAGTGACAGGGGGGGGGTGGGGCTTGGTGTGTTTGGGGAAGCGGTCAAAAGAGGAGACTGAGAGACTACTCTGTCAACTCCAGCAATAAATCTAAAGTTGTTGAAGACGGCTATGCGGCTATGCGGCTACGCGGCTATGCGGCTATGTGGCTACGTGGCTACGTGGCTACGTGGCTATGTGGCTATGTGGCCTTTTCCAAACATCACAGCCTTCCGCGATATAGGATATTGCGCATGTTAATATCGCAATTATTTAAAATGACGATTTGATGAAGAGGTTTAAATAAAACGACTCACCTATCGCCGTGGTGATGAAGGAGACAGTTTCTGTCTCTTTCCCGTCGTTGTAGAAGGCCAGGTGCCAGATGCCAGAGTCCATGTATTGGATTAAGCCGGTGTTGTGTGTGGTGACAGGGACCAGAGAGCGCTGCAGAGCCACAGGCCCCTCTACACCCCCACTCACGACCTCACCAGACAGCAGCCTCCGCCCATCCAGCAGCTCCACAAAGTCAAACTGGAGAGAGAGAGAGAGAGAGAGAGAGAGAGAGAGAGAGAGAGAGAGAGAGAGAGAGAGAGAGAGAAGAGAGAGAGAGAAGAGAGAGAGACAGAGAGAGAAAAGAGAGAGAGAGAGACAGAGCAGAGCGAGAGAGAGAGACAGAGCAGAGAGAGACAGAGAGAGAGAGAGAGAGAGAGAGAGAGAGAGAGAGAGAGAGAGAGAGAGAGAGAGAGAGAGAGAGAGAGAGAGAGAGAGAGAGAGAGAGAGCAGAGAGAGACAGAGCAGAGAGAGACAGAGAGAGAGAGAGAGAGAGAGAGAGAGACAGAGAGAGAAAAGAGAGAGAGAGACAGAGCAGAGAGAGACAGAGAGAGAGAGAGAGAGAGAGAGAGAGAGAGACAGAGAGACAGAGAGAGAGAAAGGAGAGAGAGACAGAGAGAGAGAAAGGGAGAGAGAGAGAGGACGGATCGATAGACAAAAAGTGTTGAGGGATTTTCACACAACTGAGCCAAACCGAGCCGTACTGAGCTGGCCTGGGTGGTCCATTCACCATAGTGGCTTGGGACCCATTTTCTGCAAAAAGAAAATAACAGAGACATCACAGTTTTGTTTTGGGTCGACACGATAGTGTGAAAAGGGGAATCAGACTAATGTGAAACTGCTGGGCTCCATATACAGCAGCTACTTCAACAGGAGAACATTACTGCTGGCCACGCATTCATAAATAACTAATTTCACAGAGACCAAACTCACACTAAACGAGACACATATTGGAAGGCTCGGTCCTAGGCCACTGACCAGGGCCCATAGTACACCATCTGGTTAAAAAGGGGTGTAATTTGGGACACAGATTGAATCAATCCACAGCTCAAACATCACAGCTTGAAATATTCCCTTTTCAAAACCACTCTTAAGAGATACAATTTTTTTTAAACAAATTAAAAGTGACTGCTTGCCCCGAAAAACATATGCAACCGATTTGTCTCAGAGTTGACTATCTAGAGCTATCGAGATAGGACTGTGATGTCCTCTCATCTGTCGAGATAGGACTGTGATGTCCTCTCATCTGTCTAGATAGGACTGTGATGTCCTCTCATCTGTCGAGATAGGACTGTGATGTCCTCTCATCTGTCGAGATAGGACTGTGATGTCCTCTCATCTGTCTAGATAGGACTGTGATGTCCTCCCATCTGTCTAGATAGGACTGTGATGTCCTCTCATCTGTCTAGATAGGACTGTGATGTCCTCTCATCTGTCTAGATAGGACTGTGATGTCCTCTCATCTGTCTAGATAGGACTGTGATGTCCTCTCATCTGTCGAGATAGGACTGTGATGTCCTCCCATCTGTCTAGATAGGACTGTGATGTCCTCTCATCTGTCTAGATAGGACTGTGATGTCCTCCCATCTGTCTAGATAGGACTGTGATGTCCTCTCATCTGTCTAGATAGGACTGTGATGTCCTCCCATCTGTCTAGATAGGACTGTGATGTCCTCTCATCTGTCTAGATAGGACTGTGATGTCCTCCCATCTGTCTAGATAGGACTGTGATGTCCTCCCATCTGTCTAGATAGGACTGTGATGTCCTCTCATCTGTCTAGATAGGACTGTGATGTCCTCTCATCTGTCTAGATAGGACTGTGATGTCCTCTCATCTGTCTAGATAGGACTGTGATGCCCAGCTCTCTCTCTCTCTCTTTCTCTCATTATGTCTCTCTCTCTCTCTCTCTCTCTCTCTCTCTCTCTCTCTCTCTCTCTCTCTCTCTCTCTCTCTCTCTCTCTCTCTCTCTCTCATTCTCAGTGTTTTTTTCATGTCTCTCTGCCTCTCTCACTGTCTTCCTCTCTCTTTCTGCATCTCTCTCTCTCTACTCTCTATCTATCTATCTCTCCCTCTCCTCTCTCTCTCCCTCTCCTCTCTCTCTCTACTCTCTATCTATCTATCTATCTATCTATCTCTCCCTCTCCTCTCTCTCTCTTTCTCATGCTCTCCTTCTCCCAATATCTCTTTTTCTCTCTCTACAACTTCCACTCTCTTAATCTCTCCCTCAATCTCTCCATCTCCCTCACTCCGTAATCAGTCACGGCAGAATAACTCTTTATTTATGTAAATATAGGACGGTCACACCTCCCCAGTAAAGGTTGATATATACCTGATATCTCTTTGTAGATCAGAGTGGAAGCGTGTGTCCTTATGTAGTGCACTACTTTCTACCACGGCCGATAGGGCTCAGATCAAAACTAGTGCACTATGTAGTGGATAGGTGAATTTTAGGACATAGCACACATGTTTTTAATGCTGTGGGTCCCTTGGTCTTTAACTCTGGTGCTGTATAGGTGATGTTTCTCCTTGCTGTCCCCAGTCCACCTGGCCGTGCTGCTGCTCCAGTTTCAACTGTTCTGCCTTATTATTATTCGACCATGCTGGTCATTTATGAACATTTGAACATCTTGGCCATGTTCTGTTATAATCTCCACCCGGCACAGCCAGAAGAGGACTGGTCACCCCACATCGCCTGTTTCCTCTCTAGGTTTCTTCCTAGGTTTTGGCATTTCTAGGGAGTTTTTCCTAGCCACCGTGCTTCTACACCTGCATTGCTTGCTGTTTGGGGTTTTAGGCGAGGTTTCTGTACAGGACTTTGAGATATCAGCTGATGTACGAAGGGCTATATAAATACATTTGATTTGATTTGATGTTTCAAAGAAACGGCCAAGAGGGAATCAACCATAAATCCTTCTGTAACACAATATTAATGCAGACAGATATTTATAAAGGTATGTATGTACATTCACTGAATGTTCAACAGCAGTCTGATACACAGATAATGGATGAGAACAGAAAATAAACCAAGTCTTTAGGAGAACAAATAATAATGAACAGAGGAAATAATTTAGGGTTAGTGAGTCACATCACGATCAGTAGCAGTAGCAGTGAGTCACATCACGATCAGTAGCAGTAGCAGTGAGTCACATCACGATCAGTAGCAGTAGCAGTGAGTCACATCACAATCAGTAGCAGTGAGTCACATCACGATCAGTAGCAGTAGCAGTGAGTCACATCACGATCAGTAGCAGTAGCAGTGAGTCACATCACGATCAGTAGCAGTGAGTCACATCACAATCAGTAGCAGTGAGTCACATCACGATCAGTAGCAGTGAGTCACATCACGATCAGTAGCAGTAGCAGTGAGTCACATCACGATCAGTAGCAGTGAGTCACATCACGATCAGTAGCAGTAGCAGTAGCAGTGAGTCACATCACGATCAGTAGCAGTGAGTCACATCACGATCAGTAGCAGTGAGTCACATCACGATCAGTAGCAGTGAGTCACATCACGATCAGTAGCAGTAGCAGTGAGTCACATCACGATCAGTAGCAGTGAGTCACATCACAATCAGTAGCAGTAGCAGTGAGTCACATCACGATCACTAGCAGTGAGTCACATCACGATCAGTAGCAGTGAGTCACATCACGATCAGTAGCAGTGAGTCACATCACGATCAGTAGCAGTGAGTCACATCACGATCAGTAGCAGTGAGTCACATCACGATCAGTAGCAGTGAGTCACATCACGATCAGTAGCAGTGAGTCACATCACGATCAGTAGCAGTGAGTCACATCACGATCAGTAGCAGTGAGTCACATCACGATCAGTAGCAGTGAGTCACATCACAATCAGTAGCAGTAGCAGTGAGTCACATCACGATCAGTAGCAGTGAGTCACATCACGATCAGTAGCAGTAGCAGTGAGTCACATCACGATCAGTAGCAGTAGCAGTGAGTCACATCACGATCAGTAGCAGTAGCAGTGAGTCACATCACGATCAGTAGCAGTAGCAGTAAGTCACATCACGATCAGTAGCAGTAGCAGTGAGTCACATCACGATCAGTAGCAGTAGCAGTGAGTCACATCACGATCAGTAGCAGTGAGTCACATCACAATCAGTAGCAGTGAGTCACATCACAATCAGTAGCAGTGAGTCACATCACGGTCAGTAGCAGTGAGTCACATCACAATCAGTAGCAGTGAGTCACATCACAATCAGTAGCAGTGAGTCACATCACGATCAGTAGCAGTAGCAGTGAGTCACATCACGATCAGTAGCAGTGAGTCACATCACGATCAGTAGCAGTGAGTCACATCACAATCAGTAGCAGTAGCAGTGAGTCACATCACAATCAGTAGCAGTGAGTCACATCACGATCAGTAGCAGTGAGTCACATCACGATCAGTAGCAGTGAGTCACATCACGATCAGTAGCAGTGAGTCACATCACGATCAGTAGCAGTAGCAGTGAGTCACATCACGATCAGTAGCAGTGAGTCACATCACAATCAGTAGCAGTAGCAGTGAGTCACATCACGATCAGTAGCAGTGAGTCACATCACGATCAGTAGCAGTGAGTCACATCACGATCAGTAGCAGTGAGTCACATCACGATCAGTAGCAGTGAGTCACATCACGATCAGTAGCAGTGAGTCACATCACGATCAGTAGCAGTGAGTCACATCACGATCAGTAGCAGTGAGTCACATCACGATCAGTAGCAGTGAGTCACATCACAATCAGTAGCAGTAGCAGTGAGTCACATCACGATCAGTAGCAGTGAGTCACATCACGATCAGTAGCAGTAGCAGTGAGTCACATCACGATCAGTAGCAGTAGCAGTGAGTCACATCACGATCAGTAGCAGTAGCAGTGAGTCACATCACGATCAGTAGCAGTAGCAGTGAGTCACATCACGATCAGTAGCAGTAGCAGTGAGTCACATCACGATCAGTAGCAGTAGCAGTGAGTCACATCACGATCAGTAGCAGTGAGTCACATCACAATCAGTAGCAGTAGCAGTGAGTCACATCACAATCAGTAGCAGTGAGTCACATCACAATCAGTAGCAGTAGCAGTGAGTCACATCACGATCAGTAGCAGTGAGTCACATCACAATCAGTAGCAGTGAGTCACATCACAATCAGTAGCAGTGAGTCACATCACGGTCAGTAGCAGTGAGTCACATCACAATCAGTAGCAGTGAGTCACATCACAATCAGTAGCAGTGAGTCACATCACGATCAGTAGCAGTAGCAGTGAGTCACATCACGATCAGTAGCAGTGAGTCACATCACAATCAGTAGCAGTGAGTCACATCACGGTCAGTAGCAGTGAGTCACATCACAATCAGTAGCAGTGAGTCACATCACAATCAGTAGCAGTGAGTCACATCACGATCAGTAGCAGTAGCAGTGAGTCAGATCACGATCATTAGCAGTGAGTCGCATCACGATCAGTAGCAGTGAGTCACATCACAATCAGTAGCAGTGAGTCACATCACAATCAGTAGCAGTGAGTCACATCACAATCAGTAGCAGTGAGTCACATCACGATCAGTAGCAGTGAGTCACATCACAATCAGTAGCAGTGAGTCACATCACGATCAGTAGCAGTGAGTCACATCACGATCAGTAGCAGTGAGTCACATCACGATCAGTAGCAGTGAGTCACATCACGATCAGTAGCAGTGAGTCACATCACGATCAGTAGCAGTGAGTCACATCACGATCAGTAGCAGTGAGTCACATCACGATCAGTAGAAGTGAGTCACATCACGATCAGTAGCAGTGAGTCACATCACAATCAGTAGCAGTGAGTCACAGCACAATCAGTAGCAGTGAGTCACAGCACAATCAGTAGCAGTGAGTCACAGCACA
The DNA here is from genome assembly GCF_021184085.1 of Oncorhynchus gorbuscha. Taxonomy (NCBI): domain Eukaryota; kingdom Metazoa; phylum Chordata; class Actinopteri; order Salmoniformes; family Salmonidae; genus Oncorhynchus; species Oncorhynchus gorbuscha. The sequence goes on from NC_060185.1 coordinate 3,303,126, forward strand.
ATCAGTAGCAGTGAGTCACAGCACAATCAGTAGCAGTGAGTCACATCACAATCAGTAGCAGTGAGTTGGGAAGTAAATCATGAAGACATAGACAGTGTGAGATTAAAAAGAAGGTGAATGTCTGTCTGTCTGTCTGTCTGTCTGTCTGTCTGTCTGTCTGTCTGTCTGTCTGTCTGTCTGTCTGTCTGTCTGTCTGTCTGTCTGTCTGTCTGTCTGTCTGTCTGTCTGTCTGTCTGGTTCGTCCGTCAGTACCCACCTGTGTATGAGAGGGTGGCAGGCCTCTCCTGCCGTAGATCCCCACCAGGGCATCTTTGCCTAAAGACACGTTGAACTTGAGGTACATGGAGTGGTCTACGAAGACCTGAGACCTCCAGAAGGCTCCCGGGGGTATCTGCTGGGCAACCTTACGACCCACGTCAATCTCCCCCATGTCTATGAAGCTGTCATCTGGGAACAGGCTGTCCACTTTACCTGCATCACAGTAAAGTGGACAGAACAGTGAATCAGTCAATGAACAAAGCCACCCCCCCCACCACCCCTAAAGTTATAAGGACTAAAGACATCTACACTATATGGCCCTTATGAGGACTAAAGACATCTACACTATAATGGCCCTTATGAGGACTAAAGACATCTACACTATATGGCCCTTATGAGGACTAAAGACATCTACACTATATGGCCCTTATGAGGACTAAAGACATCTATCTACACTATATGGCCCTTATGAGGACTAAAGACATCTACACAAGTTGAGCTAGTTGAGCTAGATGAGTTAGATTAGCTAATTGAGTTAGACCAGCTAATTGAGTTAGATGAGATAGTTGAGCAAGTTGAGCTAGTTGAGTTAGATGAGCTAGTTGAGTTAGACGAGCTAGTTGATTAGATGAGCTAGTTGTGTTAGATGAGCTTGTTGAGCTAGTTGAGTTAGTTGAGCTAGTTAAGCTAGTTGAGTTAGTTGAGCTAGATGAGCTAGTTGAGCTAGTTAAGCTAGATGAGTTAGATGAGCTAGTTGAGCGAGATGAGCTAGATGAGTTAGATGAGCTAGATGAGCTAGTTGAGCTAGTTGAGCTAGATGAGCTAGTTGAGTTAGTTGAGTTAGATTAGTTAGTTGAGCTAGTTGAGTTAGATGAGCTAGTTGAGCTAGTTGAGTTAGATGAGCTAGTTGAGTTAGATTAGCTAGTTGAGCTAGTTAAGCTAGATGAGTTAGATGAGCTAGTTGAGCTAGTTGAGCGAGATGAGCTAGATGAGTTAGATGAGCAAGATTGAGCTAGTTGAGCTAGTTGAGCTAGATGAGCTAGTTGAGTTAGATTAGTTAGTTGAGCTAGCTTGCTGTGCATTGTTCCAGTGCAAATACACCATTGAAAGTGAGGAGAGACAAGTATCACCTTGGCTCATAGAGGACTCTAGAGAACTCTAGTGAGGACAGACGAGTATCATCTTGGCTCATAGAGGACTCTAGAGAACTCTAGTGAGGAGAGACGAGTATCACCTTGGCTCATAGAGGACTCTAGAGAACTCTAGTGAGGAGAGACGAGTATCACCTTGGCTCATAGAGGACTATAGAGAACTCTAGTGAGGAGAGACAAGTATCATCTCGGCTCATAGAGGACTCTAGTGAGGAGAGACGAGTATCATCTTGGCTCATAGAGGACTCTAGTCTAGTGAGGAGAGACGAGTATCATCTCGGCTCATAGAGGACTCTAGTGAGGAGAGACGAGTATCACCTTGGCTCATAGAGGACTCTAGAGAACTCTAGTGAGGAGAGACGAGTATCATCTCGGCTCGTAGAGGACTCTAGAGAACTCTAGTGAGGAGAGACGAGTATCACCTTGGCTCGTAGAGGACTCTAGAGAACTCTAGTGAGGAGAGACGAGTATCATCTCGGCTTATAGAGGACTCTAGTGAGGAGAGACGAGTATCATCTTGGCTCATAGAGGACTATAGAGAACTCTAGTGAGGAGAGACGAGTATCACCTTGGCTCATAGAGGACTCTAGAGAACTCTAGTGAGGAGAGACGAGTATCACCTTGGCTCATAGAAGACTATAGAGGACTCTAGTACCCAAAAGTATGTTTTAGCGGTGAGGACTTTCTCCATTTTGAAGTAGTCAACATAATTCCATCCAGCTCAACATTCCATAACTACAGGGGGCAGTAACAACACCAACATTGTCTTTAAACCTGTTCCGACAACACCCTGCAGGGGGCAGTATGCACACTTTCAGTTTGCTTATCAACTCACAGAAGTAGTAGAAGAAGAGCATGGAGTACATCAAAATGGAGATGGCCTGAATGGCGCTGCACGTACGATCACAGACGCCGTAATGGGACAGATGTAATTGTGATCTCTACACATCGCTATGGTTTTATCGTGACACCGCCGCACTGTAAGGCACAATTATAAAACCATAACTATTGATTTACCTTCAACTGTGGCTGCCACTCATGGCCTAAAGTAGCACAGTGTGTGTTTGTATGTGTGTGTGTGTGTGTGTGTGTGTGTGTGTGTGTGTGTGTGTGTGTGTGTGTGTGTGTGTGTGTGTGTGTGTGTGTGTGTGTGTGTGTGTGTGTGTGTGTGTGTGTGTGTGTGTGTGTGTGTGTGTGTGTGTGTGTGTATGTGTGTGTGTGCATGCCTGTTGTTACATGGAAGCTCTGGGAATTATTTACACGGATCAATTTTGACTGCTGTCTATAGACTATACTGGAGAGGAGAGGGGTGGAGGAGAGGAGAAGGAGAAGGAGAAGGAGAAGGAGAGGAGAGGAGAGTAGAGGAGAGGAGAGGAGAGGAGAGGAGAGGGAGAGGAGGGAGGAGGAGGAGGAGGAGGAGGAGGGAGTGGAGGGGAGTGGGTGGAGGAGTGGAGTGGAGGAGTGGGTGGAGTGGAGGGAGTGGGTGGAGGGTGGTGGAGTGGAGGAGGGAGGAGGGAGTGGAGTGGAGGAGTGGGTGGGTGGGGGAGGAGTGGGAGTGGAGTGGAGTGGAGGAGGGAGGGAGGGAGTGGAGGGTGGAGGGGAGTGGAGTGGAGGAGTGGGGTGGGAGTGAAGTGGGGTGGAGTGGAGGAGTGGAGTGGAGGAGTGGAGGAGTGGAGGAGTGGAGTGGAGTGGAGGAGTGGAGGAGTGGAGTGGAGTGGAGTGGGGTGGAGTGGAGTGGAGTGGAGGAGTGGAGGAGTGGAGTGGAGTGGAGTGGAGGAGTGGAGTGAAGTGGGGTGGAGGAGTGGAGTGGAGTGGTGGAGTGGAGTGAAGTGGGGTGGAGGAGTGGAGTGGATTGGAGGAGTGGAGTGGAGTGGAGGAGTGGAGTGGAGGAGTGGAGTGGGGTGGAGGAGTGGAGTGGAGAAGTGAAGTGGAGTGGAGGAGTGGAGTGGAGTGGAGGAGTGGAGTGGAGGAGTGGAGTGGAGGGGAGGAGTGGAGGAGTGGAGTGGAAGAGTGGAGTGGAGGAGTGGAATGGAGGAGTGGAGTGGAGTGGAGTGGAGGAGGGAGTGGAGTGGAGTGGAGGAGTGGAGTGGAGTGAAGTGGGGTGGAGTGGAGGAGTGGAGTGGAGTGGAGGAGTGGAGTGGAGGAGTGGAGTGGAGGAGTGGAGGAGTGGAGTGGAGGAGTGGAGTGGGGTGGAGTAGAGTGGAGTGGAGTGGAGGAGTGGAGTGGAGTAGAGGAGAGGAGGGAGTGGAGGAGTGGAGGAGAGGAGTGGAGAGGAGTGGTGGAGTAGAGGAGTTGAGTGGAGGAGTGGAGTGGAGGAGGAGGGAGTGGAGTAGAGTGGAGTGGAGGAGTGGAGTGGAGTAGAGTGGAGTGGAGTGGAGGAGTGGAGTGGAGTGGAGGGAGGAGATGAGAGGAGTGGAGAGGTGGAGGAGAGGAGAGGAGTAGAGGAGTGGAGGAGTGGAGGAGAGGAGGAGAGGAGAAGAGGAGAGGAGTGGAGGAGAGGAGGAGAGGAGAAGAGGAGAGGAGTGGAGGAGAGGAGTGGAGGAGTGTAAACTGTCCTAAAGTCGCCGTAGCTGAGATAGTTGGTTGTTGGTACCATGGGGTTAGTACATGCTTTCTTCTTGTGCCAGGGAACGGAAGGGACGACAAACCAGGCCAAACCAGACTAAGACGGAAGAGAGGAGATGAAAGGAGTGAATCCGTTCTGAAGGGGACAGAGAGAGGGAGCTAATCCCCTACAGCAGCCCCTGGATCTGCCGTCCCTGAAGACACACACTTTCCTCTCCTCTCCTCTCCTCCTCCTCTCTCTCCCTCCCTTCTCCTCTTCCCTTCCCTTCCCTCCCTTCTCCTCTTCCCTTCCCTCTCCTCTCCTCTCCTCTCCTCTCCTCTCCTCTCCTCTCCTCTCCTCTCCTCCTCTCCCTCTCCTCTCCTCTCCCCCTCTCCTCTTCCCTCCTCTCCTCTTCCATCCTCTCCTCTCCCTTCTCCTCCTCTCCTCTCCTCTCCTCTCCTCTCCTCTCCTCTCCTCTCCTCTCCTCTCCTCTCCTCTCCTCTCCTCTCCTCTCCTCTCCTCTCCTCTCCTCTCCTCTCCTCTCCTCTCCTCTCCCTTCCACTCCTCTCCTCTTCCCTCCACTCCTCCTCTCCCTCCCCACTTACAGTGTCTTCCATTGGATTACATTGAAGATCCTTCTGTTTGTCTACATACCACAGGGACAGCTGGGACAATGTGGACTTGGTTGTTTTCCCGAAATGCCACTTAGCAACTTGGAAGTTTTGGAAAACTTTGCAAAGAAAAGCATTGGCATTCTTTATGATCAATCATGGCATTTTGAAAATGAATCAAATGGGACTCAAGTCAGATCAAACATTTAACATGAATTTTAACTTCTCATTTCAACTTCAACTTTCAAAATGTCTTATTTTTCCTTGTGTACAGTGACAGGATGTCGAGGCACAGATCTGGGGAAGGGTACCAAAACATTTCTTCAGCATTGAAGGTCACCAATGTTTGTTTTTTCAGCAGCAGGGACTGGGAGACTGGTCAGGATCAAGAACAAGTTGAACGGAGCAAAGTACAGAGAGATCCAGAACGCTCAGGACCTCAGACTGGGGCGAAGGTTCAACATCCAACAAGACAACGACCCTAAGCACACAGCGAAGGCAACACAGGAGTGGCTTTGGGACAAGTCTCTGAATGTCCTTGAGTGGCCCAGCCAGAGCCCTGACTTGAACCCGATCGAATATCTCTGGAGAGATCTTAAAATAGCTGTGCAGCAAAACTCCCCATCAACCTGACAGAGCTTGAGAGGATCTGCAGAGAAGAATGGGAGAAACTCTCCAAATACAGGTGTGCCAAGCTTGTAGCGTCAAACACAAGAAGACTGGAGGCTGTAATCGCTGCCAAAGATGCTTCAACAAAGTACTGAGTAAAGGGTCTGAATACTTGCGATGAATACTATACTATATATAAATGTGATATTTATTTATTTTCATTACCAAACTTTTTTTTCAAATACCCCATAGTCATTATGGGGTATTGTGATGTCATTATGGGGTATTGTGATGTTATTGTGGGGTATTGTGATGTCATTATGGGGTATTGTGATGACATTGTGGGGTATTGTGATGTCATTATGGGTTATTGTGATGTCATTGTGGGGTATTGTGATGTCATTATGGGGTATTGTGATATCATTATGGGTTATTGTGATGTCATTATGGGTATTGTGATGTCATTATGGGGTATTGTGTGTAGATGGATGAGGGGAAAAACGATTTAATAAATTCTAGAATAAGGCTGTAACATAACAAAATGTGGAAAAAGTCAAGGGGTCTGAATACTTTCCTGAAGGCACTGAATACCCATGTGTCTGTTATACCAGATAAAACAAATGTTTTATTTTATTTAACCTTTATTTAACCAGGTAGGCTAGTTGAGAACACCTTTATTTAACCAGGTAGGCTAGTTGAGAACACCTTTATTTAACCAGGTAGGCTAGTTGAGAACACCTTTATATAACCAGGTAGGCTAGTTGAGAACACCTTTATTTAACCAGGTAGGCTAGTTGAGAACACCTATATTTAACCAGGTAGGCTAGTTGAGAACACCTTTATATAACCAGGTAGGCTAGTTGAGAACACCTTTATTTAACCAGGTAGGCTAGTTGAGAACACCTTGAGAACACCTTCATTTAACCAGGTAGGCTAGTTGAGAACACCTTTATTTAACCAGGTAGGCTAGTTGAGAACACCTTCATTTAACCAGGTAGGCTAGTTGAGAACACCTTTATTTAACCAGGTAGGCTAGTTGAGAACACCTTCATTTAACCAGGTAGGCTAGTTGAGAACACCTTTATTTAACCAGGTAGGCTAGTTGAGAACACCTTTATTTAACCAGGTAGGCTAGTTGAGAACACCTTTATTTAACCAGGTAGGCTAGTTGAGAACACCTTCATTTAACCAGGTAGGCTAGTTGAGAACACCTTTATTTAACCAGGTAGGCTAGTTGAGAACACCTTTATTTAACCAGGTAGGCCAGTTGAGAACACCTTTATTTAACCAGGTAGGCTAGTTGAGAACACCTTCTCATTTAACCAGGTAGGCTGAGAACACCTGGCCAAGATATTTAACCAGGTAGGCAGTTGAGAACAGATTTAACCAGGTAGGCTAGTTGACACAGATTTAACCAGGTAGAGTTGAAACACAAACATACAGTCAATAACACAGTGGAAATATAAGTCTATATATACAATGTGAGCAAAAGAGGTGAGATAAATGTGAGATGTACGTGTAAGATAAGCTCATCTCCTTAGGCTAGTTGAGAACACCTTCTTTAACCAGGTGGCTAGTTGGGAACAGCTCCAGGCCAGTGTTGCCCATGGGTGGCAGGCTGAGGTCGGTAGGTAGGGGCAGGCCACTGGTGTTGTCCTCCGACAGCTGGGACATCTGTCCCTGCATGGGCTGTAGGTGCCAGTTCAGACCGAACAGGTGCATGGCTTCAACAGAACAGACATAGAGAGAATGAATCCCAACATGATATGACTAGGCAATAACTGTTGTTAAGGTACTGAGCTACAACGAGACCACACAAAGCACAGTCAGTCCGAGGGATGTTAAGGTACTGAGCTACAACGAGACCACACAAAGCACAGTCAGTCCGAGGTGATGTTAAGGTACTGAGCTACAACGAGACCACACAAAGCACAGTCAGTCCGAGGGATGTTAAGGTACTGAGCTACAACGAGACCACACAAAGCACAGTCAGTCCGAGGGATGCTAAGGTACTGAGCTACAACGAGACCACACAAAGCACAGTCAGTCCGAGGGATGTTAAGGTACTGAGCTACAACGAGACCACACAAAGCACAGTCAGTCCGAGGGATGTTAAGGTACTGAGCTACAACGAGACCACACAAAGCACAGTCAGTCCGAGGGATGTTAAGGTACTGAGCTACAACGAGACCACACAAAGCACAGTCAGTCCGAGGGATGTTAAGGTACTGAGCTACAACGAGACCACACAAAGCACAGTCAGTCCGAGGGATGTTAAGGTACTGAGCTACAACGAGACCACACAAAGCACAGTCAGTCCGAGGGATGTTAAGGTACTGAGCTACAACGAGACCACACAAAGCACAGTCAGTCCGAGGGATGTTAAGGTACTGAGCTACAACGAGACCACACAAAGCACAGTCAGTCCGAGGGATGTTAAGGTACTGAGCTACAACGAGACCACACAAAGCACAGTCAGTCCGAGGGATGTTAAGGTACTGAGCTAAAACGAGACCACACAAAGCACAGTCAGTCCGAGGGATGTTAAGGTACTGAGCTACAACGAGACCACACAAAGCACAGTCAGTCCGAGGGATGTTAAGGTACTGAGCTACAACGAGACCACACAAAGCACAGTCAGTCCGAGGGATGTTAAGGTACTGAGCTACAACGAGACCACACAAAGCACAGTCAGTCCGAGGGATGTTAAGGTACTGAGCTACAACGAGACCACACAAAGCACAGTCAGTCCGAGGGATGTTAAGGTACTGAGCTACAACGAGACCACACAAAGCACAGTCAGTCCGAGGGATGTTAAGGTACTGAGCTACAACGAGACCACACAAAGCACAGTCAGTCCGAGGGATGTTAAGGTACTGAGCTACAACGAGACCACACAAAGCACAGTCAGTCCGAGGGATGTTAAGGTACTGAGCTACAACGAGACCACACAAAGCACAGTCAGTCCGAGGGATGCCCTAAACGTCCTGAAGTTTCTCCTTTTTTGGGTTCATCTACATGTTGAAGATATTTCTTCAGATGTGAAAATAGTTTTGGTTGGTCTAATCAAGCGATTGCCCAACCAGAGATAACTAAGCATGGACCGTTGTTGATTTCGAAGGGTACTGATGTTCGTAACCTATAGGCTAGAGACTGTAGAAACCCATGGGGTTACAAAACAACACTAAAAAGTGATAGCTCTGACAAAGAAGCGTGTCTTCTGAAACCCACAATGCAATTCACTTTAGAAGCTTGTCTTCTGAAACCCACAATGCAATTCACTTTAGAAGCTTGTCTTCTGAAACCCACAATGCAATTCACTTTAGAAGCTTGTCTTCTGAAACCCACAATGCAATTCACTTTAGAAGCGTGTCTTCTGAAACCCACAATGCAATTCACTTTAGAAGCGTGTCTTCTGAAACCCACAATGCAATTCACTTTAGAAGCGTGTCTTCTGAAACCCACAATGCAATTCACTTTAGAAGCGTGTCTTCTGAAACCCACAATGCAATTCACTTTAGAAGCGTGTCTTCTGAAACCCACAATGCAATTCACTTTAGAAGCGTGTCTTCTGAAACCCACAATGCAATTCACTTTAGAAGCGTGTCTTCTGAAACCCACAATGCAATTCACTTTAGAAGCGTGTCTTCTGAAACCTACAATGCAATTCACTTTAGAAGCTTGTCTTCTGAAACCCACAATGCAATTCACTTTAGAAGCTTGTCTTCTGAAACCCACAATGCAATTCACTTTAGAAGCTTGTCTTCTGAAACCCACAATGCAATTCACTTTAGAAGCGTGTCTTCTGAAACCCACAATGCAATTCACTTTAGAAGCTTGTCTTCTGAAACCCACAATGCAATTCACTTTAGAAGCTTGTCTTCTGAAACCCACAATGCAATTCACTTTAGAAGCGTGTCTTCTGAAACCCACAATGCAATTCACTTTACAAGCTTGTCTTCTGAAACCCACAATGCAATTCACTTTAGAAGCTTGTCTTCTGAAACCCACAATGCAATTCACTTTAGAAGCGTGTCTTCTGAAACCCACAATGCAATTCACTTTACAAGCTTGTCTTCTGAAACCCACAATGCAATTCACTTTAGAAGCTTGTCTTCTGAAACCCACAATGCAATTCACTTTAGACGGGAACTAAGCTGTCGTCCTGAATCCTTCTTTAATAACAATGACTGTGTGAATGTTGACTTGGTGACCTCTCGAGCTGACATCTCTCTATATGAATGACACGCCAACATAACCAGGTCAAAGGTCACAATGTAAAACAATACAGTAGTTTAATGGTTAATGTTGCCATTCTGTCAGAAATGCTGATCAGGTAACATCTAACAGGAGAGTGAAACCAGACGTCATAAACCCTGAGGACAGATCTGTCATGGCCTAAATAACACCCTATTCCCTATCAAAAGTACTGCACTACGTAGGGTATAGGGTGTGATTTGAGACACCACCCCCCCACACCCTGATGTGCCCAAACAGAACACAGCCTTGGTGTAGCTCTCGGCTCGTTCCCCCCAGGACCCTGCTATTCTTCTCATCACCATTACCTTACTAATTCATACAATGCTGAGGTAAAGATACAAGAGAAGAACCCAGTCAGCAGGAAGAACAGAGGAGGAGGAGGAGAGGAGAGAAAAGGAACTGGTTGAATGGGGAGGGCGTGGAACGACCCAGTCAGCAGGAAGACCAGGAGAGGAGAAGAGGAGAGGAACTGGTTGAATGGGGAGGGCGTGGAACGACCCAGTCAGCAGGAAGAAGAGGAGAGGAGAAGAGGAGAGGAGGGGAGAGGAGAGGAGAGGAGAGGAGAGGAGGGGAGGGGAGAGGACAGGACAGGACAGGACAGGAGAGAATAGGGAGGGCGTGGAACGACCCAGTCAGCAGGAAGACCAGGAGAGGAGAGGAGAGGAGGGGAGAGGAGAGGAGAGGAGGGGAGGGGAGAGGAGGGGAGGGGAGAGGACAGGACAGGACAGGACAGGACAGGAGAGGAGAGAATAGGGAGGGCGTGGAACGACCCAGTCAGCAGGAAGACCAGGAGAGACAGAAATGAGAGGAGGGGAGAGGAGAGGAGAGGAGAGGAGAGGAGAGGAGAGGAGGGGAGGGGAGAGGACAGGACAGGACAGGACAGGAGAGGAGAGAATAGGGAGGGCGTGGAATGACCCAGTCAGCAGGAAGACCAGGAGAGGAGAGGAGAGGAGAGGAGAGGAGAGGAGAGGAGAGGAGAGGAGAGGAGAGGAGAGGAGAGGAGAGGAGAGGAGAGGAGAGGTAGAGGAGAGGAGAGGAGAGAGGAGAGGAGCTGGTTGAATTGGGGAGGGTATGGAAGGTGTGGTGCCCATTGAGACATACACCGATTTATGACAAAATCACACTGTTATGATGTCCGCTCAGGAAGGTCACTAACAACCTGTGGTAGTGACACGGTGTGTGTGTTAATTACAAACTAAAACACAATCAGTAGACAAAATAGATGAATTAAATGATCCATTTATCCATCCATCCATCCATCCATCCCATCCATCCATCCATCCATCCATCCATCCATCCATTCATTCATTCATTCATTCATTCATTCATCCATCCATCCATTCATTCATCCATCCATCCATTCATCCATCCATCCATCCATCCATCCATCCATTAATTAATTAATTAATCCATCCATCCATCCATCCATCCATCCATCCATCCATCCATCAGTGCTTTACAACCAGGGGACGTTGGCTTGACTTGCTATTCCAGATTCTGGCATTAGCTCCAAACGAGCAGCTAAAACCCATTATGTGTCTGATTCCAGATGTAATCTGGCCAAGTTGAGATGAACACATTCATAAATGAACATCATCCTCTCTCGTCACCGTGGTAACCTCTTCTGTTAAATACAGATCGAGAAGAGAGACCAATAATACCCTGGCTGATTCCTCCATCCTAGGCTGGTCCCAGATCTGTTTGGTCCCAGATCCACGACAATGACCATAGGAGTTGGCTAGACAGCACAAACAGATCTGGGACCAGGCTAGTCTTATTGACACCAATGACCATAGGAGTTGGCTAAACAGCACAAACAGATCTGGGACCAGGCTAGTCTTATTGACACCAATGACCATAGGAGTTGGCTAGACAGCACAAACAGATCTGGGATCAGGTTAGGTTTGTCCATTAAGGTCCTGCTATATCGAGGCAGAACAGTTCTTCTTGCTTTCTTAAGTCAAAATATTTCCTTAAATCTTTACTGTAAAATATAAATGAAGTGGTGTTTTAAAAGTAACAGGACATATGGTGAGAGGCTGGGTGACAGGTTCTGTCTCTGTGAGAGAGATTCTGTTCCTGGGTGACAGGTTCTGTCTCTGTGAGAGAGATTCTGTTCCTGGGTGACAGGTTCTGTTTCTGTGAGAGAGATTCTGACCCTGGGTGACAGGTTCTGTCTCTGTGAGAGAGATTCTGACCCTGGGTGACAGGTTCTGTCTCTGTGAGAGATTCTGACCCTGGGTGACAGGTTCTGTCTCTGAGAGAGATTCTGACCCTGGGTGACAGGTTCTGTCTCTGTGAGAGATATTCTGTTCCTGGGTGACAGGTTCTGTCCCTGGGTGAGAGATTCTGTCTCTGTGAGAGAGATTCTGACTCTGGGTGACAGGTTCTGACCCTGGGTGACAAGTTCTGTCTCTGTGAGAGAGATTCTGGCCCTGGGTGACAGGTTCTGTCTCTGTGAGAGATTCTGACCCTGGGTGACAAGTTCAGTCTCTGTGAGAGATTCTGACCCTGGGTGACAGGTTCTGTCTCTGTGAGAGATTCTGACCCTGGGTAACAGGTTCTGTCTCTGTGAGAGATTCTGACCCTGGGTGACAGGTTCTGTCTCTGTGAGATTTTCTGACCCTGGGTGACAGGTTCTGTCTCTGTGAGAGATTCTGACCCTGGGTGACAGGTTCTGTCTCTGTGAGAGATTCTGACCATGGGTGACAGGTTCTGACCCTGGGTGAGAGGTTCTGTTCCTGGGTGAGAGGTTCTGTTCCTGGGTGAGAGGTTCTGTTCCTGGGTGACAGGTTCTGTTCCTGGGTGAGAGGTTCTGTTCCTGGGTGAGAGATTCTGTTCCTGGGTGAGAGATTCTGTTCCTGGGTTAGAGGTTCTGTCCCTGGGTGAGAGATTCTGATCCTGCGTGACAGGTTCTGTCTCTGTGAGAGATTCTGACCCTGGGTGACAGGTTCTGTCTCTGTGGGAGATTCTGATTCTGAGAGGTTCTGTTCCTGGGTGAGAGGTTCTGTTCCTGGGTGAGAGGTTCTGTTCCTGGGTGAGAGGTTCTGTTCCTGGGTGACAGGTTCTGTTCCTGGGTGACAGGTTCTGTTCCTGGGTGAGAGGTGTAAAAGCTATTAGGAGCATAATCAGCGAAGCGAAGGAAGGCTGCCACATCCAGCGCTCACTCAAGTGTCTAAAAGGGATTAATTAGCCATATGCTAATATTCACCGTCCGTCCACATGACACACTCTGATGGATGAACAGACAGACAGACAGACAGACAGACAGACAGACAGACAGACAGACAGACAGACAGACAGACAGACAGACAGACAGACAGACAGACAGACAGACAGACAGACAGACAGACATACTCTGATGATGGACAGACAGACAGACAGACAGACAGACAGACAGACAGACAGACAGACAGACAGACAGACAGACAGACAGACAGACAGACAGACAGACAGACAGACCAGGACACTCTCTGATGATGAACAGACAGACAGACAGACAGACAGACAGACAGACAGACAGACAGACAGACAGACAGACAGACAGACAGACAGACAGACAGACAGACAGACAGACAAGTACACACTCTAATGATGAACAGACAGACAGACAGACCAGTACACTCTCTGATGACGAACAGACAGACAGACAGACCAGGACACTCTCTGATGATGAACAGACAGACAGACAGACAGACAGACAGGCAGCCAGACCAGGACACTCTCTGATGATGAACAGACAGACAGACAGACCAGGACACTCTCTGATGATGAACAGACAGACAGACAGACAGACAGACAGACAGACAGACAGACAGACAGACAGACAGACAGACAGACAGACAGACAGACAGACAGACAGACAGACAGACAGACAGACTAGTACACACTCTGATGATGAACAGACAGACAGACAGACCAGGACACTCTCTGATGATGAACAGACAGACAGACAGACAGACAGACAGACAGACAGACAGACAGACAGACAGACAGACAGGCAGCCAGACCAGGACACTCTCTGATGATGAACAGACAGACAGACAGACAGACAGACAGACAGACAGACAGACAGACAGACAGACAGACAGACAGACAGACAGACAGACCAGACAGGCAGCCAGACCAGGACACTCTCTGATGATGAACAGACAGACAGACAGACAGACAGACAGACAGACAGACAGACAGACAGACAGACAGCAAGTCGGTCAGACAGACCAGTACACTCTCTGATGATGAACAGACAGGCAGACAGACCAGTACACTCTCTGATGATGAACAGACAGACAGACAGACAGACAGACAGACAGACAGACAGACAGACAGACAGACAGACAGACAGACAGACAGACAGACAAGACAGACAGACAGACAGACAGACAGACAGACAGACTCTGATGATGAACAGACAGACAGACAGACAGACAGACAGACAGACAGACAGACAGACAGACAGACAGACAGACAGACAGACAGACAGACAGACAGACAGACAGACAGACAGACAGACAGACAGACAGACTAGTACACTCTCTGATGACGAACAGACAGACAGACCAGGACACTCTCTGATGATGAACAGACAGGCAGACAGACAGACAGACAGACAGACAGACAGACAGACAGACAGACAGACAGACAGACAGACACACTCTGATGATGAACAGACAGACAGACAGACCAGTACACTCTCTGATGACGAACAGACAGACAGACAGACCAGTACACTCTCTGATGATGAACAGACAGACAGACAGACCAGTACACTCTCTGATGACGAACAGACAGACAGACAGACCAGTACACTCTCTGATGACGAACAGACAGACAGACAGACCAGTACACTCTCTGATGACGAACAGACAGACAGACAGACCAGTACACTCTCTGATGATGAACAGACAGACAGACAGACCAGTACACTCTCTGATGACGAACAGACAGACAGACAGACCAGTACACTCTCTGATGACGAACAGACAGACCAGTACACTCTCTGATGACGAACAGACAGACAGACCAGGACACTCTCTGATGACGAACAGACAGACAGACAGACCAGTACACTCTCTGATGATGAACAGACAGGCAGACCAGAACACACTCACGGAAGGATGAACAGACAGACGAGTGAGCTAGCTAGGACACACGTTCCTCAAGGCAATGCTGCTTTGTTTTTCTGTTTTGTAGCCCCCTGATTTTCAGCATAGCTTGGGGAAAGTTTCACTTTCCCATATGGATATTACAGCAGCTATAATTTGAGAAGTAGCAGCATGCAGCCCGGCATGATACAACGGTACCTTTATCTTTGGCCATCTATTGAAGTGTAGTTGTTGGAGAAGACTACTGAGAACCAAAGGGAGAGGCGTAAGGATACTGGACCACTAGCAGAGCACAGACAGTAGTGGGTATATCCCTCCTCGGAGTGGGTTAGAGCTCTCCTCTCTGTCTCTTGCTCTTGATATATATATATATATATATATATATATATATATATATATATATATCTCCTCTCCTTCTTCTTTCGGCTCCTTAATTGGTACGAGGCGAGTCCCATCCCAGCCTCATGCCAAGGAGGGCACAACATGCGCCTCGGTACAAAACGGCATCCTCCCCACCTGTGTCGTCGCGCGGTAACTCCCGACATGTCAGTGGTCCTCGCTAGAACACAGGCCTCTCATTAGGACAACCTTGTTACTCCAACTAACTTCAACCTGGCATCACTTTGAGCACGATTGGAAGAAGCTCCCCATCCCTCCCTCACCACTGAGAAACAGAACAACGGAAGGAAAGACGCTGTAACAGAACAACAGTTGAGTTCACAAGACGCTGTGTCCCCATGTGTCCTGGCTGAAACCTTCTCGGTGCATATCACAGATACCAGAGCTGGGCTGGATGGATGGAGACAGTTGGGACAGGATATGGATGGAGACAGTTGAGACAGGATATGGATGGAGACAGTTGGGACAGGATATGGATGGAGACAGTTGGGACAGGATATGGATGGAGACAGTTGGGACAGGATATGGATGGAGACAGTTGGGACAGGATATGGATGGAGACAGTTGGGACAGGATATGGATGGAGACAGTTGGGACAGGATATGGATGGAGACAGTTGGGACAGGATATGGATGGAGACAGTTGGGACAGGATATGGATGGAGACAGTTGGGACAGGATATGGATGGAGACAGTTGGGACAGGATATCGATGGAGACAGTTGGGACAGGATATCGATGGAGACAGTTGGGACAGGGTACCACCACCATCGCCTGGTGCCTGGTACCACCACCATCACCTGGTACCACCACCATCGCCTGGTGCCACCACCATCGCCTGGTGCCACCACCTGGTGCCTGGTACCACCACCATCGCCTGGTACCACCACCATCGCCTGGTGCCACCGCCTGGTGCCTGGTACCACCACCATCGCCTGGTGCCACCACCATCGCCTGGTGCCACCACCATCGCCTGGTACCACCACCATCGCCTGGTACCACCACCATCGCCTGGTGCCACCACCATCGCCTGGTGCCACCACCATCGCCTGGTCATCGCCTGGTACCACCACCATCGCCTGGTACCACCACCATCGCCTGGTGCCACCACCATCGCCTGGTCATCGCCTGGTGCCACCACCATCGCCTGGTACCACCACCATCGCCTGGTACCGCCACCATCGCCTGGTACCACCACCATCGCCTGGTGCCACCGCCTGGTGCCTGGTACCACCACCATCGCCTGGTACCACCGCCTGGTGCCTGGTACCACCACCATCACCTGGTACCACCACCTGGTGCCTGGTACCACCACCATCGCCTGGTGCCACCACCATCGCCTGGTACCACCACCACCGCCTGGTGCCTGGTACCACCACCATCGCCTGGTACCACCACCATCACCTGGTGCCACCGCCTGGTGCCTGGTACCACCATCACCTGGTGCCACCGCCTGGTGCCACCACCATCGCCTGGTGCCACCACCATCGCCTGGTGCCACCACCATCGCCTGGTGCCACCACCATCGCCTGGTACCACCACCATCGCCTGGTACCACCACCATCGCCTGGTACCACCATCGCCTGGTGCCACCACCATCGCCTGGTACCACCACCATCGCCTGGTACCACCACCATCGCCTGGTACCACCACCATCGCCTGGTGCCACCACCATCGCCTGGTGCCACCACCATCGCCTGGTGCCACCACCATCGTCTGGTACCACCACCATCGCCTGGTACCACCACCATCGCCTGGTACCACCACCATCGCCTGGTGCCACCACCATCATCTGGTACCACCACCATCATCTGGTACCACCACCATCGTCTGGTGCCACCACCATCGCCTGGTACCACCACCATCGCCTGGTGCCACCACCATCACCTGGTGCCACCACCATCGTCTGGTACCACCACCATCGCCTGGTGCCACCACCATCGCCTGGTGCCACCGCCTGGTGCCTGGTGCCACCACCATCGCCTGGTGCCACCACCATCGTCTGGTGCCACCACCATCGCCTGGTACCACCACCATCGCCTGGTACCACCACCATCGCCTGGTGCCACCGCCTGGTGCCTGGTACCACCACCATCGCCTGGTGCCACCACCATCGCCTGGTACCACCACCATCGCCTGGTGCCACCGCCTGGTGCCTGGTACCACCACCATCGCCTGGTACCACCACCATCGCCTGGTACCACCGCCTGGTGCCTGGTACCACCACCATCGCCTGGTACCACCACCATCGCCTGGTGCCACCGCCTGGTGCCTGGTACCACCACCATCGCCTGGTACCACCACCATCGCCTGGTACCACCACCATCGCCTGGTACCACCACCATCGCCTGGTGCCACCGCCTGGTGCCTGGTACCACCAACATCGCCTGGTGCCACCACCATCGCCTGGTACCACCACCATCGCCTGGTGCCACCGCCTGGTGCCTGGTACCACCACCATCGCCTGGTACCACCACCATCGCCTGGTACCACCGCCTGGTGCCTGGTACCACCACCATCGCCTGGTACCACCACCATCGCCTGGTGCCACCGCCTGGTGCCTGGTACCACCACCATCGCCTGGTACCACCACCATCGCCTGGTACCACCACCATCGCCTGGTACCACCACCATCGTCTGGTACCACCACCATCGCCTGGTACCACCACCATCGTCTGGTACCACCACCATCGTCTGGTACCACCACCATCGTCTGGTACCACCACCATCGCCTGGTACCACCACCATCGCCTGGTGCCACCACCATCGCCTGGTGCCTGGTACCTGGTGCTCTTTGATGCTCTGCCAGGTATTTTCTGACTCCCTCTCTGTTTCTGCTGGTTCAACATCCATTTACAAATCAAAAGGAACGGTCGGAACAACACAACGTCAGACCAACGGTCGGAACAACACAACGTCAGACCAACGGTCGGAACAACACAACGTCAGACCAACGGTCGGAACAACACAACGTCAGACCAACGGTCGGAACAACACTTCGTCAGACCAACCCCAGCAATCTGTCCTCCAGTGACAGTCAATTCCACAGCCAGTACTGGAGGAGGCAGGGACGAGGGGACGGATGGACTTTGGGATAGAGGGATGGATGGACAGAGGAACAAGGGGGTGGAGGGATAGAGGGACAAGGGGGTGGAAGGATAGAGGGACAAGGGGTGGAAGGATAGAGGGACATGGGGGTGGAGGGATAGAGGGACAAGGAGGTGGAGGGATAGAGGGACAAGGGGGTGGAGGAATAGAGGGACAAGGGGGTAGTGGGATAGAGGGACAAGGGGGTAGTGGGATAGAGTGACAAGGGGGTGGAGGGATATAGGGACATGGGGTAGTGGGATAGAGTGACAAGGGGGTAGTGGGATAGAGGGACATGGGGTAGTGGGATAGAGGGACATAGGGTAGTGGGATAGAGGGACATGGGGTAGTGGGATAGAGTGACAAGAGGGTACTGGGATAGAGGGACATGGGGTAGTCGGATAGAGTGACAAGGGGTGGAGGGATAGAGGGACAAGGGGGTGGAGGGATAGAGGGACAAGGGGGTGGAGGGATAGAGGAACAAGGGGTGGAGGGATAGAGGGACAAGGGGGTGGAGGGATAGAGAGACAAGGGGGTAGTGGGATAGAGGGACAGAGGACCAAGGGGGTGGAGGAATAGAGGGACAATGGGGTGGAGGGATAGAGGGGCAAGGGGGTGGAGGGATAGAGGGACAAGGGGGTGGAGGGATAGAGGGACAGAGTAACAATGGGGTAGAGGGATAGAGGGACAAGGGGGTGGAGGGATAGAGGGACAGAGTAACAATGGGGTAGAGGGATAGAGGGACAAGGGGGTAGTGGGATAGAGGGACAGAGGAACAAGGGGGTAGAGGGATAGAGGGACAAGGGGTGGAGGGAAAGAGGGACAGAGGAACAAGGGGGTGGAGGGATAGAGGGACAAGGGGGTGGAGGGATAGAGGGACAATGGGGTGGAGGGGTGGAGGGACAAGGGGGTAGTGGGATAGAGGGACAGAGGAACAAGGGGGTAGAGAGATAGAGGGACAAGGGGGTGGAGGGATAAAGGGACAAAGACTTCCAATTGGAATGGAATGAGAGAAATGAAACAGGCCAACAGACAAGCTCATCTCCTAACGACTACAGACAGACAGGCCCATCTCCTAACGACTACAGACAGACAGGCCCATCTCCTAATGACTACAGACAGACAGGCTCATCTCCTAATGACTACAGACAGGCAGGCCCATCTCCTAACGACTACAGACAGACAGGCTCATCTCCTAATGACTACAGACAGACAGGCTCATCTCCTAATGACTACATACAGACAGGCCCATCTCCTAATGACTACAGACAGACAGGCCTATCGACTGCAGACAGACAGGCCCATCTCCTATCGACTACAGACAGACAGGCTCATCTCCTATCGACTACAGACAGACAGGCCCATCTCCTATCGACTGCAGACAGACAGGCTCATCTCCTAACGACTACTGATTAAACAGGCCAACAGACAGACAGGCTCATCTCCTAACGACTGCAGACAGACAGGCTCATCTCCTAACGACTACTGATTAAACAGGCCAACAGACAGACAGGCTCATCTCCTAACGACTGCAGACAGACAGGCTCATCTCCGAATGACTACATACAGACAGGCTCATCTCCTAACGACTGCAGACAGACAGGCTCATCTCCTAACGACTACAGACAGACAGGCTCATCTCCTAACGACTACTGATTAAACAGGCCAACAGACAGACAGGCTCATCTCCTAACGACTACAGACAGACAGGCTCATCTCCTATCGACTACAGACAGACAGGCTCATCTCCTAACGACTACTGATTAAACAGGCCAACAGACAGACAGGCTCATCTCCTATCGACTGCAGACAGACAGGCTCATCTCCTAACGACTACAGACAGACAGGCTCATCTCCTAACGACTACAGACAGACAGGCTCATCTCCTAACGACTACAGACAGACAGGCTCATCTCCTAACGACTACTGATTAAACAGGCCAAACAGACAGACAGGCTCATCTCCTAACGACTGCAGACAGACAGGCTCATCTCCTAACGACTACAGACAGACAGGCTCATCTCCTAACGACTACAGACAAACAGGCTCATCTCCTAACGACTACAGACAGACAGGCTCATCTCCTAATGACTACAGACAGACAGGCTCATCTCCTAACGACTGCAGACAGACAGGCTCATCTCCTAACGACTGCAGACAGACAGGCTCATCTCCTAACGACTGCAGACAGACAGGCTCATCTCCTAACGACTACAGACAGACAGGCTCATCTCCTAACGACTACAGACAGACAGGCTCATCTCCTAATGACTACAGACAGACAGGCTCATCTCCTAACGACTACAGACAGACAGGCTCATCTCCTAACGACTACAGACAGACAGGCTCATCTCCTAACGACTGCAGACAGACAAGCTCATCTCCTAACGACTACAGACAGACAGGCTCATCTCCTAACGACTACAGACAGACTGGCTCATCTCCTAACGACTGCAGACAGACAGGCTCATCTCCTAACGACTACAGACAGACAGGCTCATCTCCTAACGACTACAGACAGACAGGCTCATCTCCCAAGAAGGCCAAAAAGATAATCGAAGACAACAACCACCCGAGCCACTGCCTGTTCACCCCGCTATCATCCAGAAGGCGAGGTCAGTACAGGTGCATCAAAGCAGGGACCAAGAGACTGAAACACAGCTTCTATCTCAAGGCCATCAGACTGTTAAATAGCCATCACTAGCCGGCCTCAACCCAATACCCTGCCCTGAACTTAGTCACTGTCACGTGCCTCATACCACCCTGTCACTCATCCCTGTACCTTATAGGCTGCTGCCCTATATACTAAACATGGAACACTGGTCACTTTAATAATGTTTACATACTGCTTTACTCATTTCATATGTATAATACTGTATTCTAGTCAAGGCTAATCCTATATAACTATTGCTGTTCATATACATTTCCATCCACGTATTCTACAGATAGAATATACAGTATATCTACATATTCTACATATATACTATATATTATATAAATACAATGTCTATAATGCCTATATTCATGTATATATATATATATATATATATATATATATATATATATATATATATATATATACCAGTCAAAAGTTTGGACACACCTACTCATTCAAAGGTTTTTTCTTTATTTTCACTATTTTCTACATTGTAGAATAATAGTGAAGACATCAAAACTATGAAATAACACATATGGAATCATGTAGTAACCAAAGAAGGGTTAAATACTTCAAAATATATTTTATATTTGAGGTTCTTCAAAGTAGCCACCCTTTACCTTAATGACAGCTTTGAACACTCTTGGCATTCTCTCCACCAGCTTCACCTGGAATGATTTTCCAACAGTCTTGAAGGAGGCTTTTCCTTCACTCTGTGGTCCAACTCATCCCAAACCATCCCAATTGGGTTGAGGTCGGGTGATTGTGGAGGCCAGGTCAACTGATGCAGCACTCCATCACTTTCCTTCTTGGTCAAATAGCCCTTACACAGCCTGGAGTTTTGTTGGGTCATTGTCCTGTCAAAAAACAAATGATAGTCCCGCTAAGCGCAAACCAGATGGGATGGCGTATCGCTGCAGAATGCTGCGGTAGCCATGCTGGTTAAGTGTGCCTTGAATTCTAAATAAATCACAGACAGTGCCACCAGCAAAGCACCCCCACATCATAACACCTCCTCCTCCATGCTTCACAGTAGCAACCGCTCAGCAACCGCATATGCTGAGATCATCTGTTCACCTCCTCTGTCTCACAAAGACACGGCGGTTGGAACCAAAAATCTCACATTTGGACTCATCAGACCAAAGGACAGATTTCCACCAGTCTAAAGTCCATTGCTCGGGTTTCTTGGCCCAAGCAAGACTCTTCTTCTTATTGATGTCCTTTATTAGTGGTTTCTTCGCAGCAATTGGACCATGAAGGCCTGATTCTCGCAGTCTCCTCTGAACAGTTGATGTTGAGATGTGTCGGATACTTGAACTCTGTGAAGAGTTGGTAACTGAGGCTGGTAACTCTAATGAACTTATCCTTTGCAGCAGAGGTAACTATGGGTCTTCCTTTCCTGTGGCGGTCCTCATGAGAGCCAGTTTCATCATAGCGCTTGACGGTTTTTGCTTGAAGAAATGTTCAAAGTTCTTGAAATTTTCCAGATTGACTGACCTTCATGTATTTTACCTTCTGTATACCAACCCTATCTTGTCACAACACAACTGATTGGCTCTAACGCATTAAGAAGGAAATACATTCTACAAATGTACGTTAAAAAAAGCTAATCTGTTAATTGAAATGTATTCCAGGTGACTACCTAATGAAGCTGGTTGAGAGAATACCAAGAATGTGTAAAGCTGTCATCAAGGTAAAGGGTGGCAACTTTGAAGAATCTCAAATATAAAATATATGTTGATTTGTTTAACACTTTTTTGGTTACTACATGATTCCATATCTGTAGGTCAACGTGTCTAGGGGAAAGACTACATCATCTCTGTAGGTCAACGTGTCTAGGGGAAAGACTACATCATCTCTGTAGGTCAACGTGTCTAGAGGAAAGACTACATCATCTCTGTAGGTCAACGTGTCTAGGGGAAAGACTACATCATCTCTGTAGGTCAACGTGTCTAGAGGAAAGACTACATCATATCTGTAGGTCAACGTGTCTAGGGGAAAGACTACATCATCTCTGTAGGTCAATGTGTCTAGGGGAAAGACTACATCATCTCTGTAGGTCAACGTGTCTAGAGGAAAGACTACATCATATCTGTAGGTCAACGTGTCTAGGGGAAAGACTACATCATCTCTGTAGGTCAACGTGTCTAGAGGAAAGACTACATCATCTCTGTAGGTCAACGTGTCTAGAGGAAAGACTACATCATCTCTGTAGGTCAACGTGTCTAGGGGAAAGACTACATCATCTCTGTAGGTCAATGTGTCTAGAGGAAAGACTACATCATCTCTGTAGGTCAACGTGTCTAGAGGAAAGACTACATCATCTCTGTAGGTCAACGTGTCTAGAGGAAAGACTACATCATCTCTGTAGGTCAATGTGTCTAGAGGAAAGGGTTTTTTTCTAGGGGTTTTTGTACGTCTCCTAAATCCTACTGTGTGTTTTGATGACTCTGCTTGAGCTGGCAAGTTGTCTTTCTCCTAGTAATCTCTGAAAGCTGGTTGATATTTTCAAAGATAAAAAGCAAGAATAAAAGAGCAGTTTCAGTAAGAATACGGGGTCACTATATCAAAAGTACCGAATCATTTGTCAATCAGACTGTGAGGCTCAGAAGTACCTGTCAGTTCTCTGCTATACCAGCCAGCCAACACGATCTGTCATCTCCTGTAAATAGCCCACCCATTTTCACCTACCTCATCCCCATACTGTTTTTATTTTTTTACTTTTCTGCTCTTTTGCACACCAATATCTCCACCTGTACATGACCATCTGATCATTTATCACTCCAGTGTTAATCTGCAATATTGTAATTATTCGCCTACCTCCTCATGCCTTTTGCACACATTGTATATAGACTCCCCCTTTTTTTCTACTGTGTTATTGACTTGTTAATTGTTTACTCCATGTGTAACTCTGTGTTGTCTGTTCACACTGCTATGCTTTATCTTGGCCAGGTCGCAGTTGCAAATGAGAACTTGTTCTCAACTAGCCTACCTGGTTAAATAAAGGTGAAATATATATTTTTTAAAACACCACCCCACCTACCCCTACCCTTACTCCCCACCAACACCCTGACCTCCCCAACCAATAGATACATTTCATCTCACATAGCTGTGCCGGGTTAGGGTCGGGTAGGAGCAAAACCACGTTACAAGTCAAAACATCTGTCAGAGGGGTATAATTGGGTTCATTAGCGGCTCCAGACGGAGTTTCAAATTACAGCCCTCAATAATTAATTGCACTTGAAATTAAATATATTTTCTCATCAGTGTTTAATTAAACATGGGCTCTGTCCCAGATGATAACCTATTCCCAATAGTGCACTCCTTTTGAGCCCTTCAAGAGCCCTATGGGCCCTGGGCCAAACAAAAGAAGAAGACAAAGAGCACTTCATAGGGAATAGGGCGGCATTTGTCACAGACCCATTGTCTGCTTGTTCTTGATTGGAAAGCCAGATTCTCAGGGTGAGGTTTCCAGACGTGTTTACTTGGGGTGGTGGGATGGTGGGGTGTGTGTGTGTGTGTGTGTGTGTGTGTGTGTGTGTGTGTGTGTGTGTGTGTGTGTGTGTGTGTGTGTGTGTGTGTGTGTGTGTGTGTGTGTGTGTGTGTGTGTGTGTGTGTGTGTGTGTGTGGACTCAGATTTTGGGGAGGGTTGTCATTGCATCAGGTGGTTAAAATGCATCAGGGCTGGTGTTCTTCGTGGCCAGGTCACTAAAGTTATACATTTAGACCCACATGGCTAATGTTTACATGCTCAGATACGGGCATATCCAGTCAGCATCCACCCAACGTCCAGCTATAAAGTGAGTCACTCAACCTCATCTCAGTAACGCAGCTACACTACTAATACAACTACTAGCTGTAGTATAACACCCCCCCACCCAATTCACCCTGCTAGCTGTAGTATGACCCCCCCCCCCACCAAATTCAGCCTGCTAGCTGTAGTATAACCCCCCACCACCCCACACAATTCAGCCTGCTAGCTGTAGTATGACCCCCCCCCACCAAATTCAGCCTGCTAGCTGTAGTATAACACCCCCCCCACCACCCAATTGAGCCTGCTAGCTGTAGTATAACCCCCTCCCCACCACCCAATTGAGCTGCCCCTAGAACTATAAGCCAGGTCATTAACATGAACAGCCAGCAGGGAGAGGAGTCTACATCATTAATGTGAACAGCCAGCAGGGAGAGGAGTCTACATCATTAACGTGAACAGCCAGCAGGGAGAGGAGTCTACATCATTAATGTGAACAGCCAGCAGGGAGAGGAGTCTACATCATTAACGTGAACAGCCAGCAGGGAGAGGAGTCTACATCATTAACGTGAACAGCCAGCAGGGAGAGGAGTCTACATTATTAATGTGAACAGCCAGCAGGGAGAGGAGTCTACATCATTAATGTGAACAGCCAGCAGGGAGAGGAGTCTACATCATTAATGTGAACAGCCAGCAGGGAGAGGAGTCTACATCATTAAAGTGAACAGCCAGCAGGGAGAGGAGTCTACATCATTAAAGTGAACAGCCAGCAGGGAGAGGAGTCTACATCATTAACGTGAACAGCCAGCAGGGAGAGGAGTCTACATCATTAACGTGAACAGCCAGCAGGGAGAGGAGTCTACATCATTAACGTGAACAGCCAGCAGGGAGAGGAGTCTACATCATTAACGTGAACAGCCAGCAGGGAGAGGAGTCTACATCATTAACGTGAACAGCCAGCAGGGAGAGGAGTCTACATCATTAACGTGAACAGCCAGCAGGGAGAGGAGTCTACATCATTAACGTGAACAGCCAGCAGGGAGAGGAGTCTACATCATTAACGTGAACAGCCAGCAGGGAGAGGAGTCTACATCATTAACGTGAACAGCCAGCAGGGAGAGGAGTCTACATCATTAATGTGAACAGCCAGCAGGGAGAGGAGTCTACATCATTAACGTGAACAGCCAGCAGGGAGAGGAGTCTACATCATTAACGTGAACAGCCAGCAGGGAGAGGAGTCTACATCATTAACGTGAACAGCCAGCAGGGAGAGGAGTCTACATCATTAACGTGAACAGCCAGCAGGGAGAGGAGTCTACATCATTAACGTGAACAGCCAGCAGGGAGAGGAGTCTACATCAGTAACGTGAACAGCCAGCAGGGAGAGGAGTCTACATCATTAATGTGAACAGCCAGCAGGGAGAGGAGTCTACATCATTAACGTGAACAGCCAGCAGGGAGAGGAGTCTACATCATTAACGTGAACAGCCAGCAGGGAGAGGAGTCTACATCATTAATGTGAACAGCCAGCAGGGAGAGGAGTCTACATCATTAACGTGAACAGCCAGCAGGGAGAGGAGTCTACATCATTAACGTGAACAGCCAGCAGGGAGAGGAGTCTACATCATTAACGTGAACAGCCAGCAGGGAGAGGAGTCTACATCATTAATGTGAACAGCCAGCAGGGAGGGAACTAAACCACCAATGTTCTGAATGATAAGTGAAATCATTACACACGATTCAGGCAATGAAGAGAGAAATTAATAATCAGTTGAGCCTTTTGGGAAGAAATAGAAATGTGGATGTGTTATGGTATGGAGACCGACTCAGCTAGGATGTGTTATGGTATGGAGACTGACTCAGCTAGGATGTGTTATGGTATGGAGACTGACTCAGCTAGGATGTGTTATGGTATGGAGACTGACTCAGCTAGGATGTGTTATGGTATGGAGACTGACTCAGTGATCAGCTAGGATGAGTTATGGTATGGAGACTGACTCAGTGATCAGCTAGGATGTGTTATGGTATGGAGACTGACTCAGTGATCAGCTAGGATGTGTTATGGTATGGAGACTGACTCAGTGATCAGCTAGGATGTGTTATGGTATGGAGACTGACTCAGCTAGGATGTGTTATGGTATGGAGACTGACTCAGTGATCAGCTAGGATGTGTTATGGTTTGGAGACTGACTCAGTGATCAGCTAGGATGTGTTATGGTATGGAGACTGACTCAGCTAGGATGTGTTATGGTATGGAGACTGACTCAATGATCAGCTAGGATGTGTTGTGGTATGGAGACTGACTCAGCTATGATGTGTTATGGTATGGAGACTGACTCAGCTAAGATGTGTTATGGTATGGAGACTGACTCAGCTAGGATGTGTTATGGTATGGAGACTGACTCAGCTAGGATGTGTTATGGTATGGAGACTGACTCAGTGATCAGCTAGGATGTGTTATGGTATGGAGACCGACTCAGTGATCAGCTAGGATGTGTTATGGTATGGAGACTGACTCAGTGATCAGCTAGGATGAGTTATGGTATGGAGACTGACTCAGCTAGGATGTGTTATGGTATGGAGACTGACTCAGTGATCAGCTAGGATGAGTTATGGTATGGAGACTGACTCAGTGATCAGCTAGGATGTGTTATGGTATGGAGACTGACTCAGCTAGGATGTGTTATGGTATGGAGACTGACTGAGTGATCAGCTAGGATGTGTTATGGTATGGAGACTGACTCAGCTAGGATGTGTTATGGTATGGAGACTGACTCAGCTAGGATGTGTTATGGTATGGAGACTGACTCAGCTAGGATGTGTTATGGTATGGAGACTGACTCAGCTAGGATGTGTTATGGTATGGAGACTGACTCAGCTAGGATGTGTTATGGTATGGAGACTGACTCAGCTAGGATGTGTTATGGTATGGAGACTGACTCAGCTAGGATATGTTATGGTATGGAGACTGACTCAGCTAGGATGAGTTATGGTATGGAGACTGACTCAGCTAGGATGTGTTATGGTATGGAGACTGACTCAGCTAGGATGTGTTATGGTATGGTGACTGTCTCAGTGATCAGCTAGGATGTGTTATGGTATGGAGACTGTCTCAGTGATCAGCTAGGATGTGTTATGGTATGGAGACTGTCTCAGTGATCAGCTAGGATGTGTTATGATATGGAGACTGACTCAGTGATCAGCTAGGATGTGTTATGGTATGGAGATTGACTCAGCTAGGATGTGTTATGGTATGGAGACTGACTCAGTGATCAGCTAGGATGTGTTATGGTATGGAGACTGTCTCAGTGATCAGCTAGGATGTGTTATGGTATGGAGACTGACTCAGCTAGGATGTGTTATGGTATGGAGACTGACTCAGCTAGGATGTGTTATGGTATGGAGACTGACTCAGTGATCAGCTAGGATGTGTTATGGTATGGAGACTGACTCAGCTAGGATGAGTTATGGTATGGAGACTGACTCAGCTAGGATGAGTTATGGTATGGAGACTGACTCAGCTAGGATGTGTTATGGTATGGAGACTGACTCAGCTAGGATATGTTATGGTATGGAGACTGACTCAGCTAGGATGTGTTATGGTATGGAGACTGACTCAGTGATCAGCTAGGATGTGTTATGGTATGGAGACTGACTCAGCTAGGATGTGTTATGGTATGGTGACTGTCTCAGTGATCAGCTAGGATGTGTTATGGTATGGAGACTGTCTCAGTGATCAGCTAGGATGTGTTATGGTATGGAGACTGACTCAGCTAGGATGTGTTATGGTATGGAGACTGACTCAGCTAGGATGAGTTATGGTATGGAGACTGACTCAGCTAGGATGTGTTATGGTATGGAGACTGACTCAGCTAGGATGTGTTATGGTATGGAGACTGACTCAGCTAGGATGTGTTATGGTATGGTGACTGTCTCAGTGATCAGCTAGGATGTGTTATGGTATGGAGACTGTCTCAGTGATCAGCTAGGATGTGTTATGGTATGGAGACTGTCTCAGTGATCAGCTAGGATGTGTTATGATATGGAGACTGACTCAGTGATCAGCTAGGATGTGTTATGGTATGGAGACTGACTCAGCTAGGATGTGTTATGGTATGGAGACTGACTCAGTGATCAGCTAGGATGTGTTATGGTATGGAGACTGACTCAGCTAGGATGTGTTATGGTATGGAGACTGACTGAGTGATCAGCTAGGATGTGTTATGGTATGGAGACTGACTCAGCTAGGATGTGTTATGGTATGGAGACTGACTCAGCTAGGATGTGTTATGGTATGGAGACTGACTCAGCTAGGATGTGTTATGGTATGGAGACTGACTCAGCTAGGATGTGTTATGGTATGGAGACTGACTCAGCTAGGATGTGTTATGGTATGGAGACTGACTCAGCTAGGATGTGTTATGGTATGGAGACTGACTCAGCTAGGATGTGTTATGGTATGGAGACTGACTCAGCTAGGATGTGTTATGGTATGGAGACTGACTCAGTGATCAGCTAGGATGAGTTATGGTATGGAGACTGACTCAGTGATCAGCTAGGATGTGTTATGGTATGGAGACTGACTCAGTGATCAGCTAGGATGTGTTATGGTATGGAGACTGACTCAGTGATCAGCTAGGATGTGTTATGGTATGGAGACTGACTCAGCTAGGATGTGTTATGGTATGGAGACTGACTCAGTGATCAGCTAGGATGTGTTATGGTTTGGAGACTGACTCAGTGATCAGCTAGGATGTGTTATGGTATGGAGACTGACTCAGCTAGGATGTGTTATGGTATGGAGACTGACTCAATGATCAGCTAGGATGTGTTGTGGTATGGAGACTGACTCAGCTATGATGTGTTATGGTATGGAGACTGACTCAGCTAAGATGTGTTATGGTATGGAGACTGACTCAGCTAGGATGTGTTATGGTATGGAGACTGACTCAGCTAGGATGTGTTATGGTATGGAGACTGACTCAGTGATCAGCTAGGATGTGTTATGGTATGGAGACCGACTCAGTGATCAGCTAGGATGTGTTATGGTATGGAGACTGACTCAGTGATCAGCTAGGATGAGTTATGGTATGGAGACTGACTCAGCTAGGATGTGTTATGGTATGGAGACTGACTCAGTGATCAGCTAGGATGAGTTATGGTATGGAGACTGACTCAGTGATCAGCTAGGATGTGTTATGGTATGGAGACTGACTCAGCTAGGATGTGTTATGGTATGGAGACTGACTGAGTGATCAGCTAGGATGTGTTATGGTATGGAGACTGACTCAGCTAGGATGTGTTATGGTATGGAGACTGACTCAGCTAGGATGTGTTATGGTATGGAGACTGACTCAGCTAGGATGTGTTATGGTATGGAGACTGACTCAGCTAGGATGTGTTATGGTATGGAGACTGACTCAGCTAGGATGTGTTATGGTATGGAGACTGACTCAGCTAGGATGTGTTATGGTATGGAGACTGACTCAGCTAGGATATGTTATGGTATGGAGACTGACTCAGCTAGGATGAGTTATGGTATGGAGACTGACTCAGCTAGGATGTGTTATGGTATGGAGACTGACTCAGCTAGGATGTGTTATGGTATGGTGACTGTCTCAGTGATCAGCTAGGATGTGTTATGGTATGGAGACTGTCTCAGTGATCAGCTAGGATGTGTTATGGTATGGAGACTGACTGTCTCAGTGATCAGCTAGGATGTGTTATGATATGGAGACTGACTCAGTGATCAGCTAGGATGTGTTATGGTATGGAGATTGACTCAGCTAGGATGTGTTATGGTATGGAGACTGACTCAGTGATCAGCTAGGATGTGTTATGGTATGGAGACTGTCTCAGTGATCAGCTAGGATGTGTTATGGTATGGAGACTGACTCAGCTAGGATGTGTTATGGTATGGAGACTGACTCAGCTAGGATGTGTTATGGTATGGAGACTGACTCAGTGATCAGCTAGGATGTGTTATGGTATGGAGACTGACTCAGCTAGGATGAGTTATGGTATGGAGACTGACTCAGCTAGGATGAGTTATGGTATGGAGACTGACTCAGCTAGGATGTGTTATGGTATGGAGACTGACTCAGCTAGGATATGTTATGGTATGGAGACTGACTCAGCTAGGATGTGTTATGGTATGGAGACTGACTCAGTGATCAGCTAGGATGTGTTATGGTATGGAGACTGACTCAGCTAGGATGTGTTATGGTATGGTGACTGTCTCAGTGATCAGCTAGGATGTGTTATGGTATGGAGACTGTCTCAGTGATCAGCTAGGATGTGTTATGGTATGGAGACTGACTCAGCTAGGATGTGTTATGGTATGGAGACTGACTCAGCTAGGATGAGTTATGGTATGGAGACTGACTCAGCTAGGATGTGTTATGGTATGGAGACTGACTCAGCTAGGATGTGTTATGGTATGGAGACTGACTCAGCTAGGATGTGTTATGGTATGGTGACTGTCTCAGTGATCAGCTAGGATGTGTTATGGTATGGAGACTGTCTCAGTGATCAGCTAGGATGTGTTATGGTATGGAGACTGTCTCAGTGATCAGCTAGGATGTGTTATGATATGGAGACTGACTCAGTGATCAGCTAGGATGTGTTATGGTATGGAGACTGACTCAGCTAGGATGTGTTATGGTATGGAGACTGACTCAGTGATCAGCTAGGATGTGTTATGGTATGGAGACTGACTCAGTGATCAGCTAGGATGTGTTATGGTATGGAGACTGACTCAGCTAGGATGTGTTATGGTATGGAGACTGACTCAGCTAGGATGAGTTATGGTATGGAGACTGACTCAGCTAGGATGTGTTATGGTATGGAGACTGACTCAGCTAGGATGTGTTATGGTATGGAGACTGACTCAGCTAGGATGAGTTATGGTATGGAGACTGACTCAGTGATCAGCTAGGATGTGTTATGGTATGGAGACTGACTCAGCTAGGATGTGTTATGGTATGGAGACTGACTCAGCTAGGATGTGTTATGGTATGGAGACTGACTCAGCTAGGATATGTTATGGTATGGAGACTGACTCAGCTAGGATGAGTTATGGTATGGAGACTGACTCAGCTAGGATGTGTTATGGTATGGAGACTGACTCAGCTAGGATATGTTATGGTATGGAGACTGACTCAGCTAGGATGTGTTATGGTATGGAGACTGACTCAGTGATCAGCTAGGATGTGTTATGGTATGGAGACTGACTCAGCTAGGATGTGTTATGGTATGGAGACTGTCTCAGTGATCAGCTAGGATGTGTTATGGTATGGAGACTGTCTCAGTGATCAGCTAGGATGTGTTATGATATGGAGACTGACTCAGTGATCAGCTAGGATGTGTTATGGTATGGAGACTGACTCAGCTAGGATGTGTTATGGTATGGAGACTGACTCAGTGATCAGCTAGGATGTGTTATGGTATGGAGACTGACTCAGCTAGGATGTGTTATGGTATGGAGACTGACTCAGCTAGGATGTGTTATGGTATGGAGACTGACTCAGCTAGGATATGTTATGGTATGGAGACTGACTCAGCTAGGATGAGTTATGGTATGGAGACTGACTCAGCTAGGATGTGTTATGGTATGGAGACTGACTCAGCTAGGATATGTTATGGTATGGAGACTGACTCAGCTAGGATGTGTTATGGTATGGAGACTGACTCAGTGATCAGCTAGGATGTGTTATGGTATGGAGACTGACTCAGTGATCAGCTAGGATGTGTTATGGTATGGAGACTGACTCAGCTAGGATGTGTTATGGTATGGAGACTGACTCAGTGATCAGCTAGGATGTGTTATGGTATGGAGACTGTCTCAGTGATCATCTAGGGTGTGTTATGGTATGGAGACTGACTCAGCTAGGATGTGTTATGGTATGGAGACTGACTCAGTGATCAGCTAGGATGTGTTATGGTATGGAGACTGTCTCAGTGATCAGCTAGGATGTGTTATGGTATGGAGACTGACTCAGCTAGGATGTGTTATGGTATGGAGACTGACTCAGTGATCAGCTAGGATGTGTTATGGTATGGAGACTGTCTCAGTGATCAGCTAGGATGTGTTATGGTATGGAGACTGACTCAGCTAGGATGTGTTATGGTATGGAGACTGACTCAGCTAGGATGTGTTATGGTATGGAGACTGACTCAGTGATCAGCTAGGATGTGTTATGGTATGGAGACTGACTCAGCTAGGATGAGTTATGGTATGGAGACTGACTCAGCTAGGATGAGTTATGGTATGGAGACTGACTCAGCTAGGATGTGTTATGGTATGGAGACTGACTCAGCTAGGATGTGTTATGGTATGGAGACTGACTCAGCTAGGATGAGTTATGGTATGGAGACTGACTCAGCTAGGATGAGTTATGGTATGGAGACTGACTCAGCTAGGATGAGTTATGGTATGGAGACTGACTCAGCTAGGATGAGTTATGGTATGGAGACTGACTCAGCTAGGATGAGTTATGGTATGGAGACTGACTCAGCTAGGATGAGTTATGGTATGGAGACTGACTCAGCTAGGATGTGTTATGGTATGGAGACTGACTCAGCTAGGATATGTTATGGTATGGAGACTGACTCAGCTAGGATATGTTATGGTATGGAGACTGACTCAGCTAGGATGTGTTATGGTATGGAGACTGACTCAGCTAGGATGTGTTATGGTATGGAGACTGACTCAGCTAGGATGTGTTATGGTATGGAGACTGACTCAGCTAGGATGAGTTATGGCTGTCTACGTCTCCTCCTCACGCAGGATGAGTGACTAGGCTTCTGCTGAATAAAACTCTTGTTCCCTTCTCCCTGCGAGATTGAATTTAACGACAATGTTACAATCTCTATGTTAAACAGGTGCTGCTGTACATACCGGCATTCACATGCATACTACCTGGTCAAATAATTTAAATTAACTTGCTGTCATCTACCAGCGTCTGTCTGTCTGTCTGTCTGTCTGTCTGTCTGTCTGTCTGTCTGTCTGTCTGTCTGTCTGTCTGTCTGTCTGTCTGTCTGTCTGTCTGTCTGTCTGTCTGTCTGTCTGTCTGTCTGTCTGTCTGTCTGTCTGTCTGTCTGTCTGTAGCTGTGTGTGTGTGTGTGTGTGTGCATTATGTTTGTGTAGCTGTGTGTGTGTGTGTGTGTATCATGTTTGTGTAGCTGTGTGTGTGTGTGTGTGTATCATGTTTGTGTAGCTGTGTGTGTGTGTGTGTGTGTGTGTGTGTGTGTGTGTGTGTGTGTGTGTGTGTGTGTGTGTGTGTGTGTGTGTGTGTGTGTGTGTGTGTGTGTGTGTGTGTGTGTGTGTGTGTGTGTGTGTGTATCATGTTTGTGTAGCTGTGTGTGTGTGTGTGTGTCTGTATCATGTTTGTGTAGCTGTGTGCGTGCGTGTGTGTGTGTGTGCGTGTGTGTGTGTGTGTGTGTGTGTGTGTGTGTGTGTGTGTGTGTGTGTGTGTGTGTGTGTGTGTGTGTGTGTGTGTGTGTGTGTGTGTGTGTGTGTAAGACATTATCTGTGGCTGGACTGAAAAATAAGTAGAAAAGATACCACAGGATATACTACAGGAAATAAAAGAGGACAAATTGCATCAACATCATGATAATAATAATAATAATAATAATAATAATAATAATAATAATAATAATAATAATAATATTAATAATAATAATAATAATAATAATAATAATAATAATAATAATAATAATAATAATAATAATAATAAATAATAATAATAATAATAATAATAATAATAAAATAATAATTAAGTAATACAAAAAAATATAATAATTTAAAAAAATACTAATATAAATGTAAAAAATATATATAAAAAAAAAACAATAAATAATAATAATAATAATAAAAATAATAATAACGACAATAGAGAGCTAGACTACATTAGACTACACTCCACCACTAACCAATGGCTGGGCCTCCCTGAAGAGCTAGACTACATTAGACTACACTCCACCACTAACCAATGGCTGGGCCTCCCTGAAGAGCTAGACTACATTAGACTACACTCCACCACTAACCAATGGCTGGGCCTCCCTGAAGAGCTAGACTACACTCCACCACTAACCAATGGCTGGGCCTCCCTGAAGAGCTAGACTACATTAGACTACACTCCACCACTAACCAATGGCTGGGCCTCCCTGAAGAGCTAGACTACATTAGACTACACTCCACCACTAACCAATGGCTGGGCCTCCCTGAAGAGCTAGACTACACTCCACCACTAACCAATGGCTGGGCCTCCCTGAAGAGCTAGACTACATTAGACTACACTCCACCACTAACCAATGGCTGGGCCTCCCTGAAGAGCTAGACTACATTAGACTACACTCCACCACTAACCAATGGCTGGGCCTCCCTGAAGAGCTAGACTACACTCCACCACTAACCAATGGCTGGGCCTCCCTGAAGAGCTAGACTACATTAGACTACACTCCACCACTAACCAATGGCTGGGCCTCCCTGAAGCGCTAGACTACATTAGACTACACTCCACCACTAACCAATGGCTGGGCCTCCCTGAAGAGCTAGACTACATTAGACTACACTCCACCACTAACCAATGGCTGGGCCTCCCTGAAGAGCTAGACTACATTAGACTACACTCCACCACTAACCAATGGCTGGGCCTCCCTGAAGAGCTAGACTACACACCACCACTAACCAATGGCTGGGCCTCCCTGAAGAGCTAGACTACATTAGACTACACACCACCACTAACCAATGGCTGGGCCTCCCTGAAGAGCTAGACTACACTCCACCACTAACCAATGGCTGGGCCTCCCTGAAGAGCTAGACTACATTAGACTACACTCCACCACTAACCAATGGCTGGGCCTCCCTGGAGAGCTAGACTACATTAGACTACACTCCACCACTAACCAATGGCTGGGCCTCCCTGAAGCGCTAGACTACATTAGACTACACTCCACCACTAACCAATGGCTGGGCCTCCCTGAAGAGCTAGACTACATTAGACTACACTCCACCACTAACCAATGGCTGGGCCTCCCTGAAGAGCTAGACTACATTAGACTACACTCCACCACTAACCAATGGCTGGGCCTCCCTGAAGAGCTAGACTACACTCCACCACTAACCAATGGCTGGGCCTCCCTGAAGAGCTAGACTACATTAGACTACACTCCACCACTAACCAATGGCTGGGCCTCCCTGAAGAGCTAGACTACATTAGACTACACTCCACCACTAACCAATGGCTGGGCCTCCCTGAAGAGCTAGACTACACTCCACCACTAACCAATGGCTGGGCCTCCCTGAAGAGCTAGACTACATTAGACTACACTCCACCACTAACCAATGGCTGGGCCTCCCTGAAGCGCTAGACTACATTAGACTACACTCCACCACTAACCAATGGCTGGGCCTCCCTGAAGAGCTAGACTACATTAGACTACACTCCACCACTAACCAATGGCTGGGCCTCCCTGAAGAGCTAGACTACATTAGACTACACTCCACCACTAACCAATGGCTGGGCCTCCCTGAAGAGCTAGACTACACACCACCACTAACCAATGGCTGGGCCTCCCTGAAGAGCTAGACTACATTAGACTACACACCACCACTAACCAATGGCTGGGCCTCCCTGAAGAGCTAGACTACACTCCACCACTAACCAATGGCTGGGCCTCCCTGAAGAGCTAGACTACATTAGACTACACTCCACCACTAACCAATGGCTGGGCCTCCCTGAAGAGCTAGACTACATTAGACTACACTCCACCACTAACCAATGGCTGGGCCTCCCTGAAGCGCTAGACTACATTAGACTACACTCCACCACTAACCAATGGCTGGGCCTCCCTGAAGAGCTAGACTACATTAGACTACACTCCACCACTAACCAATGGCTGGGCCTCCCTGAAGCGCTAGACTACATTAGACTACACTCCACCACTAACCAATGGCTGGGCCTCCCTGAAGAGCTAGACTACACTCCACCACTAACCAATGGCTGGGCCTCCCTGAAGAGCTAGACTACATTAGACTACACTCCACCACTAACCAATGGCTGGGCCTCCCTGGAGAGCTAGACTACATTAGACTACACTCCACCACTAACCAATGGCTGGGCCTCCCTGAAGCGCTAGACTACATTAGACTACACTCCACCACTAACCAATGGCTGGGCCTCCCTGAAGCGCTAGACTACATTAGACTACACTCCACCACTAACCAATGGCTGGGCCTCCCTGAAGAGCTAGACTACACTCCACCACTAACCAATGGCTGGGCCTCCCTGAAGAGCTAGACTACATTAGACTACACTCCACCACTAACCAATGGCTGGGCCTCCCTGGAGAGCTAGACTACATTAGACTACACTCCACCACTAACCAATGGCTGGGCCTCCCTGAAGCGCTAGACTACATTAGACTACACTCCACCACTAACCAATGGCTGGGCCTCCCTGAAGAGCTAGACTACATTAGACTACACTCCACCACTAACCAATGGCTGGGCCTCCCTGAAGAGCTAGACTACATTAGACTACACTCCACCACTAACCAATGGCTGGGCCTCCCTGAAGAGCTAGACTACACTCCACCACTAACCAATGGCTGGGCCTCCCTGAAGAGCTAGACTACATTAGACTACACTCCACCACTAACCAATGGCTGGGCCTCCCTGAAGAGCTAGACTACTAGTTAGACTACACTCCACCACTAACCAATGGCTGGGCCTCCCTGACCAATGGCTGGGCCTCCCTGAAGAGCTAGACTACACTCCACCACTAACCAATGGCTGGGCCTCCCTGAAGAGCTAGACTACATTAGACTACACTCCACCACTAACCAATGGCTGGGCCTCCCTGAAGAGCTAGACTACATTAGACTACACTCCACCACTAACCAATGGCTGGGCCTCCCTGAAGAGCTAGACTACATTAGACTACACTCCACCACTAACCAATGGCTGGGCCTCCCTGAAGAGCTAGACTACATTAGACTACACTCCACCACTAACCAATGGCTGGGCCTCCCTGAAGAGCTAGACTACACACCACCACTAACCAATGGCTGGGCCTCCCTGAAGAGCTAGACTACATTAGACTACACACCACCACTAACCAATGGCTGGGCCTCCCTGAAGAGCTAGACTACACTCCACCACTAACCAATGGCTGGGCCTCCCTGAAGAGCTAGACTACATTAGACTACACTCCACCACTAACCAATGGCTGGGCCTCCCTGAAGAGCTAGACTACATTAGACTACACTCCACCACTAACCAATGGCTGGGCCTCCCTGAAGCGCTAGACTACATTAGACTACACTCCACCACTAACCAATGGCTGGGCCTCCCTGAAGAGCTAGACTACATTAGACTACACACCACCACTAACCAATGGCTGGGCCTCCCTGAAGCGCTAGACTACATTAGACTACACACCACCACTAACCAATGGCTGGGCCTCCCTGAAGAGCTAGACTACACTCCACCACTAACCAATGGCTGGGCCTCCCTGAAGCGCTAGACTACATTACAGTATTACTACACCACTGACCAGACTCCATCATCCCTGACCAGACTCAATCATCCCTGACCAGACTCAATCATCCCTGACCAGACTCAATCATCCCTGACCAGACTAATCAACCCTGACCAGACTCAATCATCCCTGACCAGACTAATCATCCCTGACCAGACTAATCATCCCTGACCAGACTCAATCATCCCTGACCAGACTCAATCATCCCTGACCAGACTAATCATCCCTGACCAGACTCAATCATCCCTGACCAGACTAATCATCCCTGACCAGACTCAATCATCCCTGACCAGACTCAATCATCCCTGACCAGACTCAATCATCCCTGACCAGACTAATCATCCCTGACCAGACTCAATCATCCCTGACCAGACTCAATCATCCCTGACTAGACTCAATCATCTCAGTCTATTGCATGCTAATGTTATTTATGTTTGGTTGAAATTTAAAAATTATCTCAGACATTCTGATTTACTCTCGATAAAATCGTATTCAGATACTGCTACAGAGAGCAGAGTCCACTCCATCACAGGGACAATAGGGAAAACATAATGGACCACAGCCTTTTGACTGTGGCTGTAGAGAGAGCTGGACGGGAGAGGTGGAAGGTGGATAGGGGAAGGGAGAGGTGGGAAGGAAAAGGCAGGTGGATAAGGAGGGGAGAGGAGGCAGGTGAGAGGAGGGGAATGAGGACGACAGGAGGGAGGTGGAGAGGAGAAAAAGGGAGGAAAGGATGAGGCAGAGAGGAGAGGAGAGGAGAGGAGAGGAGAGGAGAGGAGAGGAGAGGAGGGGAGGGGAGAGCAGAGCAGAGCAGAGCAGAGGAAAGGAGAGGAGAGGAGAGGTGAGGTGAGGTGAGGTGAGGAGAGGTGAGGAGAGGTGAGGTGAGGTGAGGAGAGGTGAGGTGAGGTGAGGAGAGGAGAGGAGAGGAGAGGAGAGGAGAGCAGAGGAGAGGAGAGGAGAGGTGAGGTGAGGAGGGGGGAGGGGAGAGGAGAGGAGAGGAGAGGTGAGGTGAGGAGAGGAGAGAGAGGAGAGGAGAGGAGAGGAGAGGAGAGGAGAGGAGAGGAGAGGAGGAGGAGAGGAGAGGAGAGGAGAGGAGAGGAGAGCAGAGGAGAGGTGAGGTGAGGTGAGGTGAGGTGAGGTGGGAGGGGAGGGGAGGGGAGAGGAGAGGAGAGGAGAGGAGAGGTGAGGAGAGAGAGGAGAGGAGAGGAGAGGAGAGGTGAGGAGAGGAGAGGAGAGGTTGACTCACCGATGAAGTAGGCAAGCAGGAACACCAGGGTGACGGAGGTGAGGATGGCGCTGAGAGCCGCACATTTCCAGTTGCAGTGCTTGTAGGGCTTCTTCAGGCCGAACGCCGGTCTGGAGAAGGTGTTTCTGGGTAACGGTCGCGGTGGCGGGGAGTAGACCGTGCTGGAGGTCAAAGGGTAACCCGGTGACGTCGTACAATACATTGGAGACGTCCCCCCTGGCTTAAACAGGAAGTGCCTACGGAAAGGAGACAGTCTCTCAGAGTCGCTGTTCTTCCTGTTCCAGAGGACTAAACTTTACATCTGTGTGTGTAGCTCTGTCCGCAGTTCTTTAGACCACATTGATGTCAATGGGACATTTGTACTAAAACCAAGAGTTATACACACAGACGTGAAGATAGGATTCATCCCAGGGAAAGGCATTTTATACCATCCTTACATAACATTATACAGACATAATTATCAAACCCGAGGAGTGAAGTGGAAGTCCCTTTTTACTGGTCAGTAACTCTTTCTGCTGTTGCCATAGCCACTCGGTGGCTAGGTTACCAAGAACGCTCGGTAAAACGCTCCGAACAGAGCGGGGCGTTTTGTCCAATCGAAACTGGGGATCAATATCAAATGTAATTTACAGCACTAGTGACCGCAGCAGGCCTCCTGTTTATTCATGACCCTGTCGTAATTCACTCTCCGTGTGTCAGAGGATCACTCCACACTCTTGTGTCCCAAATTATACCCTATTGCCATATGCAGTGCACTACTTTAGACCCCCCCCATAGAGCTCTGGTCAGAAGTTGTACACTATAAGGCTGTAATTTGGGACGGAGACTGCTGTATAAGTATATAGTCTGCTGAGGCTGAGGATAATGCATTGCATAGGAGTGTGAGCGGCCGGGTTGTATTAGTCGAGGGCACGGTTTCTTCTTGGTACGGTGCACAGTACGTACTCTACACCCAGCGGCCTTACGACGGGTCCATCACAGCGGCGGTTTGGCATGTTTACGGGGCGTTACCACAAGAGATGATGTAAATGGTATTTTATTTTACCTTTATTTAACCAGGCATGTCAGTTAAGAACAAATTCTTATTTTCAATGACGGCCTGGGAACAGCGGGTTAACTGCCTGTTCAGGGGCAGAACGACAGATTTGTACCTTGTCAGCTCGGGGGTTTGAACTCGCAACCTTCCGGTTACTAGTCCAACGCTCTAACCACTAGGCTACGCTGCCGCCCCTTCATATTATTGTATGAAGTCACTGGAACCACGCTTTATGGACCAGACGTTCGCTGTTTGAAAGCAACCCGATCACAACGCGTGAAGTGTATTCGTCGCGTTAGTCACGTTAATGTCATCCCGACGTACCACGCAACGTCAATGTCTGAGACCAAAATGAGTTAGGCGTTAAATGATGAGCAGCGGCTCTACATTCGAGGCGGTTGACGGTGACGCCACGATGTACAAAGTGTCGCGTACAAAGCCCGATCAAGATCCAACTGTAATCGTCGCGGCGACGCAGCCAGACGGAGCACGAGATAGTGAGCGCCATGCAACATACCCGTCGTTGTACGGGGCAGCCTCCCTGCGTTCGGGACCCAGAATGTCCATCTCTATAGGGTAGTCCTGTAAAGTCTCTAGGAATGCCTGCTTTGCTACGTTTCTACACATCAGGACATGGAGACATGGAGATGAAGCAGACATGAGTGAGATGTGAACAAACATGCGTTCCATACTGAAATACAGATGCAAGACAACAAGAATGTGATCACCAAACAACAACCAACAACGAAAGGAGAGTCGCAAAGACAACGTAATCAAAAACCCTTGTGGAACTATTCTAGTGTATGCATTGTTAGAATGTCTAGATAACGTCTAGAGAACATCTAGAGAATGTCTAGAATGTCTAGATAACGTCTAGAGAACATCTAGAGAACGTCTAGAGAATGTCTAGATAACATCTAGAGAGCGTCTAGAGAACGTCTAGAGAATGCCTAGAGAATGTCTAGAGAACTCCTAGAGAACGTCTAGAGAACATCTAGAGAATGTCTAGATAACATCTAGAGAACGTCCAGATAACATCTAGAGAGCGTCTAGAGAACGTCTAGAGAATGCCTAGATAACATCTAGAGAGCGTCTAGAGAGCGTCTAGAGAAGGTCTAGAGTGTCTAGAGAACATCTAGAGAATGTCTAGAGAGTGTCTAGAGAATGTCTAGAGAATGTCTAGATAACATCTAGAGAACGTCCAGATAACATCTAGAGAGCGTCTAGAGAACGTCTAGAGAATGCCTAGAGAATGTCTAGAGAACGTCTAGAGAATGCCTAGAGAATGTCAAGAGAACTCCTAGAGAACGTCTAGAGAACATCTAGGGAATGTCTAGAGAACGTCTAGAGAATGCCTAGAATGTCTAGATAACATCTATAGAGTGTCTAGAGAATGTCTAGAGAACTTCTAGAGAACGTCTAGAGAACATCTAGATAATGTCTAGAGAACGTCTAGAGAATGCCTAGAATGTCTAGATAACATCTATAGAGTGTCTAGAGAATGTCTAGATAACTTCTAGAGAACGTCTAGAGAATGTTTAGAGAATGTCTAGATAACATCTAGAGAGCGTCTAGAGAACGTCTAGAGAATGCCTAGATAATGTCTAGAGAACTTCTAGAGAACGTCTAGAGAACATCTATAGAGTGTCTAGAGAACGTCTAGAGAATGTCTAGATAACATCTAGAGAGTGTCTAGAGAAGGTCTAGAGTGTCTAGAGAACATCTAGAGAATGTCTAGAGAGTGTCTAGAGAATGTCTAGAGAATGTCTAGATAACATCTAGAGTGTCTAGAGAGTGTCTAGAGAACATATAGAGTGTCTAGAGAATGTCTAGAGAATGTCTAGAGAACATCTAGAGTGTCTAGAGAATGTCTAGAGAACATATAGAGTGTCTAGAGAATGTCTAGAGAATGTCTAGAGAACATATAGAGTGTCTAGAGAATGTCTAGAGAACATATAGAGTGTCTAGAGAATGTCTAGAGAACATATAGAGTGTCTAGAGAATGTCTAGATAACATCTAGAGAACGTCCAGATAACATCTAGAGAGCGTCTAGAGAGTGTCTAGAGAATGTCTAGAGAACATATAGAGTGTCTAGAGAGTATCTAGATAACATCTAGAGAACGTCCAGATAACATCTAGAGAGTGTCTAGAGAATGTCTAGAGAATGTCTAGAGAATGTCTAGAGAATGTCTAGATAACATCTAGAGGACGTCCAGATAACATCTAGAGAGCGTCTAGAGAACGTCTCCTTCACTCCGACTCCCCCTGGGGAATCTTCATACCTGGTATTGTACGAGCCCTGCCCTTCTCTGCACGCCTCCTGGTCTTCTCTGATAAACATTAGAGTATTCTGGCTCCTTCATGGGGTCGAGGAGGTGAGAAAGAAACACAATGTCAGGACTTAGTATTACTGTAATAATCTCCAACATACCTATAACACTTCATCACTTTATAATGCCTGTTCTGTACATTTCATTCATAATACTGTGTTATAGACGACACCTTCCTTGCTGACAAGAGAACGGCAAGCTCAACAAACATGTGTGTTCTATTCAGAGTCACGTAACACATCCTGAAATAATGTGATTGGTTGGCTCCCTGCACCATAGAGAGTAGAACATGGTCCATAAGGGAATACTGTAGGTACAATGCAGATGGAAGAAATGAACCATCCACATGCAACGTCACGGTGCAGGGCAGGTTGAGACTGGGGTTGAGACTGGAGCTGAGACTGGGGCTGAGACTGGGGCTGAGACTGGAGCTGAGACTGGGGTTGAGACTGGGGTTGAGACTGGAACTAAGACTGGGGCTGAGACTGGGGCTGAGACTGGGGCTGAGACTGGAGCTGAGACTGGAGCTGAGACTGGAGCTGAGACTGGGGTTGAGACTGGGGTTGAGACTGGAACTAAGACTGGGGCTGAGACTGGGGCTGAGACTGGGGCTGAGACTGGGGCTGAGACTGGGGCTGAGACTGGGGCTGAGACTGGAGCTGAGACTGGAACTAAGACTGGAACTAAGACTGGGGCTGAGACTGGGGCTGAGACTGGAGCTGAGACTGGAGCTGAGACTGGAGCTGAGACTGGGGTTGAGACTGGGGTTGAGACTGGAACTAAGACTGGGGCTGAGACTGGGGCTGAGACTGGGGCTGAGACTGGGGCTGAGACTGGAACTGAGACTGGAGCTGAGACTGGAGCTGAGACTGAAGCTGAGACTAGAGCTGAGACTGAAGCTGAGACTGAAGCTGAGACTGGAGGTGAGACTGAAGCTGAGACTGGAGCTGAGACTGGAGCTGAGACTGGAGCTGAGACTGGAGCTGAGACTGTATTTTAGACTGGAGCTGAGACTGGAGCTGAGACTGGGGTTGAGACTGGGGTTGAGACTGGGGTTGAGACTGGAACTAAGACTGGGGCTGAGACTGGGGCTGAGACTGGGGCTGAGACTGGGGCTGAGACTGGAACTGAGACTGGAGCTGAGACTGGAGCTGAGACTGAAGCTGAGACTGGAGCTGAGACTGAAGCTGAGACTGGAGCTGAGACTGGAGGTGAGACTGAAGCTGAGACTGAAGCTGAGACTGGAGCTGAGACTGGAGCTGAGACTGGAGCTGAGACTGGAGGTGAGACTGGAGCTGAGACTGTATTTTAGACTGGAGCTGAGCCTGGAGCTGAGACCGGAGCTGAGACTGGAGCTGAGACTGGAGCTGAGACTGGAGCTGAGACTGGAGGTGAGATTGGAGGTGAGATTGGAGCTGAGACTGGAGCTGAGACTGGAGCTGAGACTAGAGGTGAGACTGGAGCTGAGACTGGAGCTGAGACTGGAGCTGAGACTGGAGCTGAGACTGGAGCTGAGACTGGAGCTGAGACTAGAGGTGAGACTGGAGCTGAGACTGGAGCTGAGACTGGGGCTGAGACAGGAGGTGAGACTGGAGCTGAGACTGGAGCTGAGACTGGGGCTGAGACAGGAGGTGAGACTGGAGCTGAGACTGGAGGTGAGACTGGGGCTGAGACTGGAGCTGAGACTGGGGCTGACTGGGGCTGAGACAGGAGGTTCATCCACCTCTGGCCTGCTCGTCTCCCTACCACTGAGGAAGTACAGCTCCCGCTCAGCCCAGTCAAAACTGTTCGCTGCTCTGGCCCCCCAATGGTGGAACAAACTCCCTCACAACGCCAGGACAGCGGAGTCAATCACCACCTTCCGGAGACACCTGAAACCCCACCTCTTTAAGGAATACCTAGGATAGGATAAGTATCCCCCCCCCCCTTTAAGATTTAGATGCACTATTGTAAAGTGACTGTTCCACTGGATGTTATAAGGTGAATGCACCAATTTGTAAGTCGCTCTGGATAAGAGCGTCTGCTAAATGACTTAAATGTAAATGTAAATGAGGTGAGACTGGAGCTGAGACTGGAGGTGAGACTGGAGCTGAGACTGGAGCTGAGACTGGAGCTGAGACTGGAGCTGAGACTGGAGCTCAGACTGGGGCTGAGACTGGAGCTGAGACTGGAGGTGAGACTGGAGGTGAGATTGGAGCTGAGACTG
Organism: Oncorhynchus gorbuscha; assembly: GCF_021184085.1. Lineage (NCBI taxonomy): Eukaryota > Metazoa > Chordata > Actinopteri > Salmoniformes > Salmonidae > Oncorhynchus > Oncorhynchus gorbuscha. The sequence continues at coordinate 3,347,922 of NC_060185.1, forward strand.
GAGCTGAGACTGGAGCTGAGACTAGAGGTGAGACTAGAGGTGAGACTGGAGCTGAGACTGGGGCTGAGACAGGAGGTGAGACTGGAGCTGAGACTGGAGGTGAGACTGGGGCTGAGACTGGGGCTGAGACTGGAGCTGAGACTGGAGGTGAGACTGGAGGTGAGACTGGAGCTGAGACTGGAGGTGAGACTGGAGGTGAGACTGGAGCTGAGACTGGAGGTGAGACTAGAGGTGAGACTGGAGCTGAGACTGGAGCTGAGACTGGAGCTGAGACTGGAGCTGAGACTGGGGCTGAGACAGGAGCTGAGACTGGGGCTGACTGGGGCTGAGACAGGCGCTGAGACTGGAGCTGAGACTGGGGCTGAGACCGGGGTTGAGATTGGAGCTGAGAATGGAGCTGAGACTGGAGCTGAGACTGGAGTTGAGCCTGTATTTGAGACTGGAGCTGAGACTGGAGCTGAGACTGGAGCTGGGACTGAAGCTGAGACTGAAGCTGAGACTGGAGGTGAGACCGAAGCTGAGACTAGAGCTGAGACTGGAGCTGAGACTGTATTTGAGACTGGAGCTGAGACTGGAGCTGAGACTGGAGCTGGGACTGAAGCTGAGACTGGAGCTGGGACTGAAGCTGAGACTGGAGTTGAGCCTGTATTTGAGACTGGAGCTGAGACTGGAGTTGAGCCTGTATTTGAGACTGGAGCTGAGACTGGGGCTGAGACAGGAGGTGAGACTGGAGCTGAGACTGGAGGTGAGACTGGGGCTGAGACTGGAGCTGAGACTGGGGCTGACTGGGGCTGAGACAGGAGGTTCATCCACCTCTGGCCTGCTCGTCTCCCTACCACTGAGGAAGTACAGCTCCCGCTCAGCCCAGTCAAAACTGTTCGCTGCTCTGGCCCCCCAATGGTGGAACAAACTCCCTCACAACGCCAGGACAGCGGAGTCAATCACCACCTTCCGGAGACACCTGAAACCCCACCTCTTTAAGGAATACCTAGGATAGGATAAGTATTTCCCCCCCCCCCCTTTAAGATTTAGATGCACTATTGTAAAGTGACTGTTCCACTGGATGTTATAAGGTGAATGCACCAATTTGTAAGTCGCTCTGGATAAGAGCGTCTGCTAAATTACTTAAATGTAAATGTAAATGAGGTGAGACTGGAGCTGAGACTGGAGGTGAGACTGGAGCTGAGACTGGAGCTGAGACTGGAGCTGAGACTGGAGCTCAGACTGGGGCTGAGACTGGAGCTGAGACTGGAGGTGAGACTGGAGGTGAGATTGGAGCTGAGACTGGAGCTGAGACTGGAGCTGAGACTAGAGGTGAGACTAGAGGTGAGACTGGAGCTGAGACTGGGGCTGAGACTGGAGCTGAGACTGGAGGTGAGACTGGAGGTGAGACTGGGGCTGAGACTGGAGGTGAGACTGGGGCTGAGACAGGAGGTGAGACTGGAGCTGAGACTGGAGGTGAGACTGGAGGTGAGACTGGAGCTGAGACTGGAGGTGAGACTGGGGCTGAGACAGGAGCTGAGACTGGGGCTGACTGGGGCTGAGACAGGCGCTGAGACTGGAGCTGAGACTGGGGCTGAGACCGGGGTTGAGACTGGAGTTGAGCCTGTATTTGAGACTGGAGCTGAGACTGGAGTTGAGCCTGTATTTGAGACTGGAGCTGAGACTGGAGCTGAGACTGGAGCTGAGACTGGAGCTGGGACTGAAGCTGAGACTAGAGCTGAGACTGGAGCTGAGACTGGAGCTGAGACTGGAGCTGAGACTGGAGCTGAGACTGGAGCTGAGACTGGAGCTGAGACTGTATTTTAGACTGGAGCTGAGCCTGGAGCTGAGACTGGAGCTGAGACTGAAGCTGAGACTTGAGCTCAGACTGGAGGTCAGACTGGAGCTGAGACCGAAGCTGAGACTGGAGCTGAGACTGGAGCTAAGACTGGGGCTGAGACTGGGGCTGAGACTGGAGCTGAGACTGGGGCTGACTGGGGCTGAGACTGGAGCTAAGACTGGGGCTGAGACTGGGGCTGAGACTGGAGCTGAGACTGGGGCTGACTGGGGCTGAGACTAGAGCTGAGACTGGAGCTGAGACTGGAGCTGAGACTGGAGCTGAGACTGGAGCTGAGACTGGAGCTGAGACTTGAGCAAGTGAAACATTGTGTTGTTGTGTTTTTGTGCCCATGGCATGGTGCTCCAGGCCACTAGCGAGGTCTGTTGGTTGGCATGGTGCTCCAGGCTGCGAGGGAGGTCTGTTGGTTGTCTCACAAACCCCTCGCTCCGGGGACCAGATTACATTTTTTATAAAGCGAGAGAGAGAGACAGAGAGACAGAGAGAAAGAGGGAGAGGAAACCGAGAGCGAGAGAGAGAGAGATAAGGCGAGAGAGGAGAGAGAGAGGAGAGAGAAAAGAGAGAGAAGAGAGAGAGAGGGGAAACCGAGAGAGAGAAAGAGAGAGCGAGAGATAGAGGAGAGAGGAGCGAGAGAGGAGAGAGAGAGACAAGAGAGAGGAGAGAGGAGAGAGGAGAGAGGAGAGAGAGGAGAGGATAGAGGACAGAGAGGATAAGGAGAAGAGAGGGGAGAGGAGAGAGAGGATAGAGAGGAGAGCGAGAGATGAGAGGACCATTCTAATGCTTTTAAACAAGTTAAAATGACAGTCGATGTGGATATTACTAATGGTTGGATATTACTAATGGTTGGATATTACTAATGGTTTCACTTTTATTCGTGGAATTCTAACATGTGTGTTTTTTATTTTCTCAGGGTATGTCTGTATTGGTTTCTCTTTCCATCTCTCGCACTTTCTCTCCTCTCTTCCCTCCCTGACTCTTTCCCTTCCTCTCTCTATCCCTCCGTCCACCATCTGCTCAGCCTCTCCTCCAGGGAATACCTGTGTGGGATTAGTGTTGGAGCTGTACCACGTTTAATCAGTCATTACGTCACTAACTGTCTTTCCACAAACTGAAATGAACGCTCATTTTCCTGTTGACTGAGCCCACCGTGAGGAGGAAGGAACAGACAGGATGGAGTCCCAAATTGCACCCTATTAGGGCTGGGACTACTGTACTGTAGCTGGCTGTATTCCATGCCAAATTAAGTCCCTAACTCTCCTGTCACTTTCGGGTTTTAATTAAATATATCTACATTTGGATTTAAAATCCTAAAAATATAAGTCTCAGCTGTTTTACTGAAATTCACACCCTTCCAACCCCCAACTATTCCCTGTGGAGAAATATCTGTCTGGTTTACATTTGTAAACATCTAGCTGATATCCTTGTGGTTTGGGGAGAAATACCCCATTCTTCCTGTTGGAGCAGCAAAACAGGACCATGAAGCATCACACAGCATGTTGGAGCTAAACCTGCCACCTGACTAAGAGACAGACTGACTGACTAAGAGACAGACTGACTGACTGACTAAGAGACAGACTGACTGACTGACTAAGAGACAGACTGACTGACTGACTGACTAAGAGACATACTGACTGACTGACTGACTAAGAGACAGACTGACTGACTGACTGACTGACTAAGAGACAGACTGACTGACTGACTAAGAGACAGACTGACTGACTGACTGACTGACTGACTGACTGACTGACTGACTGACTGACTGACTGACTGACTAAGAGACAGACTGACTGACTGACTGACTGACTGACTGACTGACTGACTAAGAGACAGACTGACTGACTGACTGACTAAGCGACAGACTGACTGACTGACTGAATAAGAGACTGACTGACTGACTGACTGACTGACTGACTGACTGACTGACTGACTGACTGACTGACTGACTGACTGACTAAGAGACAGACTGACTGACTGACTGACTGACTAACAGACAGACTGACTGACTGACTAAGAGACAGACTGACTGACTGACTGACTGACTAAGAGACTGACTGACTGACTGACTGACTGACTAAGAGACAGACTGACTGACTGACTGACTGACTGACTGACTGACTGACTGACTGACTGACTGACTGACTGACTGACTGACTGACTGACTGACTGACTAAGAGACAGACTGACTGACTGACTGACTGACTAAGAGACAGACTGACTGACTGACTGACTAAGAGACAGACTGACTGACTGACTGTCTGACTGAATGACTAAGAGACATACTGACTGACTGACTGACTGACTGACTGACTAAGAGACAGACTGACTGACTGACTGACTGACTGACTGACTGACTGACTGACTGACTGACTGACTAAGAGACAGACTGACTGACTGACTGACTGACTAACAGACAGACTGACTGACTGACTAAGAGACAGACTGACTGACTGACTAAGAGACTGACTGACTGACTGACTAAGAGACAGACTGACTGACTGACTAAGAGACAGACTGACTGACTGACTAAGAGACAGACTGACTGACTGACTAAGATACAGACTGACTGACTGACTGACTAAGAGACATACTGACTGACTGACTGACTGACTAAGAGACAGACTGACTGACTGACTGACTGACTGACTGACTGACTGACTGACTGACTGACTGACTAAGAGACAGACTGACTGACTGACTGACTGACTAAGAGACAGATTGACTGACTAAAAGTCAGACTGACTGACTAAGAGACAGACTAGACTGACTGACTGACTGAGAGACAGACTGTCTGACTGAATGACTAAGAGACAGACTGACTGACTGACTGACTAAGAGACTGACTGACTGACTGACTAAGAGACAGACTGACTGACTAAGAGACAGACTGACTGACTGAGAGACAGACTGACTGACTAAGAGACAGACTGACTGACTGACTAAGAGACAGACTGACTGACTAAGAGACAGACTAGACTGACTGACTAAGATACAGACTGACTGACTGACTGACTAAGAGACATACTGACTGACTGACTGACTGACTAAGAGACAGACTGACTGACTGACTGACTGACTGACTGACTGACTGACTAAGAGACAGACTGACTGACTGACTGACTGACTGAAAGAGACAGATTGACTGACTAAAAGTCAGACTGACTGACTAAGAGACAGACTAGACTGACTGACTGACTGAGAGACAGACTGTCTGACTGAATGACTAAGAGACAGACTGACTGACTGACTGACTAAGAGACTGACTGACTGACTGACTGACTAAGAGACAGACTGACTGACTAAGAGACAGACTGACTGACTGAGAGACAGACTGACTGACTAAGAGACAGACTGACTGACTAAGAGACAGACTGACTGACTGACTAAGAGACAGACTGACTGACTAAGAGACAGACTAGACTGACTGACTAAGAGACAGACTGACTGACTGACTGACTGACTGACTGACTGACTGACTGACTGACTGACTGACTGACTGACTGACTGACTGACTGACTGACTAAGATACAGACTGACTGACTAAGAGACAGACTAGACTAACTGACTGATAGACAGACTGACCAAGAGACTGACTGACTGACTGACTGACTGACTGACTGACTGACTGACTGAAGAGACAGACTGACTGACTAAGAGACAGACTGACTGACTGACTGACTAAGAGACTGACTGACTAAGAGACTGACTGACTGACTGACTGACTGACTGACTGACTGACTGACTGACTGAGAGACAGACTGACTGACTGACTGACTGACTGACTGACTGACTGACTGACTGAGAGACAGACGGATTGACTAAGAGACAGACTGACTAAGAGACATTGAGGAGCAGCTAAAGACCACACACCTCTTCAGAGCAACACTCGTCAGCGCTACTTCACACCATGAGGATCTCCTAGCCAGACACCATGAGGATCTCCAAGCCAGACACCATGAGGATCTCCTAGCCAGACACCATGAGGATCTCCTAGCCAGACACCATGAGGATCTCCTAGCCAGACACCATGAGGATCTCCTAGCCAGACACCATGAGGATCCTCCAGACACCATGAGGATCTAGCCAGACACCATGAGGATCTCCTAGCCAGACACCATGAGGATCTCCTAGCCAGACACCATGAGGATCTCCTAGCCAGACACCATGAGGATCTCCTAGCCAGACACCATGAGGATCTCCTAGCCAGACACCATGAGGATCTCCTAGCCAGACACCATGAGGATCTCCTAGCCAGACACCATGAGGATCTCCTAGCCAGACACCATGAGGATCTCCTAGCCAGACACCATGAGGATCTCCTAGCCAGACACCATGAGGATCTCCTAGCCAGACACCATGAGGATCTCCTAGCCAGACACCATGAGGATCTCCTAGCCAGACACCATGAGGATCTCCTAGCCAGACACCATGAGGATCTCCTAGCCAGACACCATGAGAATCTCCTAGCCAGACACCATGAGGATCTCCTAGCCAGACACCATGAGGATCTCCTAGCCAGACACCATGAGGATCTCCAGGCCAGACACCATGAGGATCTCCTAGCCAGACACCATGAGGATCTCCTAGCCAGACACCATGAGGATCTCCTAGCCAGACACCATGAGGATCTCCTAGCCAGACACCATGAGGATCTCCTAGCCAGACACCATGAGGATCTCCTAGCCAGACACCATGAGGATCTCCTAGCCAGACACCATGAGGATCTCCTAGCCAGACACCATGAGGATCTCCTAGCCAGACACCATGAGGATCTCAGGAGCCAGGAGGAGCAGACCAGAACAGAGCCACTCTGTTGTTTCACCACAGCTCTGCTTCACACCATGAGGATCTCCTTATAATGGGATGGCCTCATACCTCAGTCATATTATGGTATTATAATGGGATGGCCTCATACCTCAGTTACATTATGGTATTATAATGGGATGGCCTCATACCTCAGTCACATTATGGTATTATAATGGGATGGCCTCATACCTCAGTCATATTATGGTATTATAATGGGATGGCCTCATACCTCAGTCATATTATGGTATTATAATGGGATGGCCTCATACCTCAGTCATATTATGGTATTATAATGGGATGGCCTCATACCTCAGTCATATTATGGTATTATAATGGACAGCAGGCTGTAAAAGGAAGCTGATTTCATTCAACCATTAGGCCAACACATCCACACATTATGTAATGTTTAGGGACAGGAGTGATCCATGATCACGTGACCTGACAAGGCAAACTCTAGGATCAAGTTAAAAGCTGAAGGTTCATAACTAGGGCCCAGAGAATTTCCTGACTAGGTTACACGATCAAGGAACAACTCCCGCCCCTGGTAATTCTATATCAGGGGTCTCTAACTCCAGTCCTGGTCATTCTATATCAGGCGTCTCCAACTCCAGTCCCTGGTCATTCTATATCAGGGGTCTCCAACTCAGGTCCCTGGTCATTCTATATCAGGGGTCTCCAACTCAGGTCCCTGGTCATTCTATATCAGGGGTCTCCAACTCAGGTCCCTGGTCATTCTATATCAGGGGTCTCCAACTCCAGTCCCGGTCCTTGATCTCGCCATCACGGTTGACAACTCCATTGTGTCCTCCTCCCAGAGCGCTAAGAACCTTGGCGTGATCCTGGACAACACCCTGTCGTTCTCAACCAACATCAAGGCGGTGGCCCGTTCCTGTAGGTTCATGCTCTACAACATCCGCAGAGTACGACCCTGCCTCACACAGGAAGCGGCGCAGGTCCTAATCCAGGCACTTGTCATCTCCCGTCTGGATTACTGCAACTCGCTGTTGGCTGGGCTCCCTGCCTGTTCCATTAAACCCCTTCAACTCATCCAGAACGCCGCAGCCCGTCTGGTGTTCAACCTTCCCAAGTTCTCTCACGTCACCCCGCTCCTCCGTTCTCTCCACTGGCTTCCAGTTGAAGCTCGCAT
>NC_060185.1:3363211-3383211 GCF_021184085.1 Oncorhynchus gorbuscha
TGTGTAGATTGATGAGGGAATCAATTTATATCAATTTTAGAAAAAGGCTGCAATGTAACAAAATGTGGAAAACATCAAGGGGTCTGAAAACTTTCCAAAAACACACCCTAGGGCTCTGGTGAAAAGTTGTACGCTACATAGGGAATAGGATGCCGTTTGGGACATGGCTCCCAGTATCACTCTATTTATTACCCTGTCCGCTGGTCCCATTCATCAATCAATGCCTACTTACAGCCTCTACACTACGAGAGACTGGCTTCTCTCTGTTGCTGCTGGCCGTCTTCACATACCCACAACACTACACTGGCCATTTACAGAGCAGGGAGACTGGAATATAGACAAGGACACGTCCCAAATAACAACCTATTCCCTATCCAGTCAGTCAGTCAGTCAGTCAGACAGACAGCAAGTCGGTCGGTCGGACAGACAGACAGACAGACAGACAGACAGACAGACAGGCAGGCAGGCAGGCAGGCAGGCAGGCAGGCAGGCAGACAGACAGACAGACAGACAGACAGACAGACAGACAGACAGACAGACAGACAGACAGACAGACAGACAGACAGCAAGTCAGTCAGATAGACAGACAGACAGACAGACAGACAGACAGACAGACAGACAGACAGACAGACAGACAGACAGACAGACAGACAGACAGACAGACAGACAGACAGACAGACAGACAGTTAGACAGACAGTCAGACAGTCAGACAGTTAGTCAGACAGTCAGGCAGTCAGTCAGTCAGGCAGTCAGGCAGTCAGGCAGTCTTTCAGGTTGAGAGTCATTTCAGATGTTTGGTTGTATGGTCCAGGGAAGTCTGATGGACAAGTCAATATATCGCTGCTGAGGTCATCCCCCTCTTCAAAGGGGGAGACACTCTAGACCCAAACTGCTACAGACCTATATCCATCCTACACTGTCTTTCTAAGGTCTTCGAAAGCCAAGTTAACAAACAGATCACCGACCATTTCGAATCCCACCGTACCTTCTCCGCTATGCAATCTGGTTTCCGAGCCGATCACGGGTGCACCTCAGCCACGCTCAAGGTACTAAACGATATCATAACCGCCATCGATAAAAGACAGTACTGTGCAGCCGTCTTCATCGACCTCGCCAAGGCTTTCGACTCTGTCAATCACCATATTCTTATCGGCAGACTCAGTAGCCTTGGTTTCTCAAATGAATGCCTCGCCTGGTTCACCAACTACTTTTCAGACAGAGTTCAGTGTGTCAAATCAGAGGGCCTGTTGTCCGGACCTCTGGCAGTCTCTATGGGCGTGCCACAGGGTTCAATTCTCGGGCCGAATCTCTTCTCTGTATACGTCAATGATGTCGCTCTTGCTGCGGGCGATTCCCTGATCCACCTCTACGCAGACGACTCCATTCGGTATACTTCTGGCCCTTCTTTGGACACTGTGTTAACAAACCTCTAAACGAGCTTCAATGCCATACAACTCTCCTTCCGTGGCCTCCAACTGAACTTAAACGCTAGTAAAACTAAATACATGCTCTTCAACCGTTCGCTGCCCACACCCGCCCGCCCGACTAGCATCACTACTCCGGACGGTTCTGACCCAGAATATGTGGACAACTACAAATACCTAGGTGTCTGGTTAGACTGTAAACTCTCCTTCTAGTGTCACATGAAGCATCTCCAATCCAAAATTAAATCTAGAGTTGGCTTCCTATTCGCAACAAAGCCTCCTTCACAGATGCTACCAAACATACCCTTGAAAACTGACCATTCTACCAATCCTCGACTTCGGCGATGTCATTTACAAAATAGCCTCCAACACTCTACTCAGAACACTGGATGCAGTCTATCACAGTGCCATCCGTTTTGTCACCAAAGCCCCATATACTTACCCACCACTGCGACCTGTATGCTGTCGTTGGCTGGTCCTCGCTACATATTCTTCACCAGACCCACTGGCTACAGGTCATCTATAAATCTTTGCTAGGTAAAGCCCCGCCTTATCTCAGCTCACTGGTCACCATAGCAACACCCACCCGTAGCACATGCTCCAGGAGGTATATTTCACTGGTCATCCCCACAGCCAACACCTCCTTTGGCTGCCTTTCCTTCCAATCTGTAAATAGCCCACCCAACAACCTCATCCCCATATTTGTACTTACCCTCTTGCTCTTTTGCACCCCAGTATCTCTACTTGCACATCATCATCTGCACATCTATCACTCCAGTGTTAATGCTAAATTGTCATTATTTCACCTCTATGTCCTATTTATTGCCTTACCTCCCTAATCTTCTACATTTGCACACACTGTACACACATTTTTTAAATTGTGTTATTGACTGTATGTTTGTTTATGTAATAGTAGTAGTAATAGTAGTAGTAATAGTAGTAGTAACAGTAGTAGTAGTAGTAGTAGTAGTAGTAGTAGTAGTAGTAGTAGTAGTAGTAGTAACAGTAGTAGTAGTAGTAGTAGTAGTAACAGTAGTAGTAGTAGTAGTATTAGTAATAGTAGTAGTAACAGTAGTAGTAGTATTAGTAATAGTAGTAGTAACAGTAGTAGTAGTATTAGTAATAGTAGTAGTAATAGTAGTAGTAGTATTAGTAGTGGTATTAGTAGTGGTATTAGTAGTGGTATTAGTAGTAGTAGTATTAGTAGTAACAGTAGTAGTAGTAGTAGTAGTAGTAGTGGTATTAGTAGTAGTATTAGTAGTAGTAGTAGTAGTAGTAGTAGTAGTAGTAGTAGTAGTAACAGTAGTAGTAGTAGTATTAGTAATAGTAGTAGTAATAGTAGTAGTAACAGTAGTAGTAGTAGTAGTAGTAGTAGTAGTAGTAGTAGTAGTAGTAACAGTAGTAGTAGTAGTAGTAGTAGTAGTGGTATTAGTAGTAGTATTAGTAGTAGTAGTAGTAGTAGTAGTAGTAGTAGTAGTAGTAGTAACAGTAGTAGTAGTAGTATTAGTAATAGTAGTAGTAATAGTAGTAGTAACAGTAGTAGTAGTAGTAGTAACAGTAGTAGTAGTAGTAGTAGTAGTAGTAACAGTAGTAGTAGTAGTAGTAGTAGTAGTAGTAGTAACAGTAGTAGTAGTAGTAGTAGTAGTAGTAGTAGTAGTAGTAGTAGTAGTAGTAGTAGTAGTAGTAGTAGTAGTAGTAGTAGTAGTAGTAGTAGTAGTAGTAGTATTAGTAGTAGTAGTAGTAGTAACAGTAGTAGTATTAGTAGTAGTGGTATTAGTAGTGGTATTAGTAGTAGTAGTATTAGTAGTAACAGTAGTAACATGAGTAGTAGTAGTAGTAGTAGTAGTAGTAGTAGTAGTAGTAGTAGTAGTAGTAGTAGTAGCAACAGTAGTAGTAACAGTAGTAACATTAGTAGTAGTAGTAGTAGTAGTAATAGTAACAGTAGTAACATTAGTAGTAGTAGTAGTAGTACATTTACAATACATTTAAGTCATTTAGCAGACGCTCTTATCCAGAGCGACTTACAAATTGGTGCATTCACCTTATGACATCCAGTGGAACAGTCACTTTACAAGTCTAGTGGTCAGAGGAGGCAGGTAGCCTAGTGGTTAGAGGCAGGAAGCCTAGTGGTTAGAGGAGGCAGGTAACCTAGTGGTTAGAGGCAGGTAGTCTAGTGGTCAGAGGAGGCAGGTAGCCTAGTGGTTAGAGGCAGGTAGTCTAGTGGTTAGAGGAGGCAGGTAGCCTAGTGGTTAGAGGCAGGTAGCCTAGTGGTTAGAGGAGGCAGGTAGTCTAGTGGTTAGAGGAGGCAGGTAGCCTAGTGGTTAGAGGAGACAGGGTAGTGGTTAGAGGAGGCAGGTAGCCTAGTGGTTAGAGGAGGCAGGTAGCCTAGTGGTTAGAGGAGACAGGGTAGTGGTTAGAGGAGGCAGGTAGTCTAGTGGTTAGAGGAGGCAGGTAGTCTAGTGGTTAGAGGAGACAGGGTAGTGGTTAGAGGAGGCAGGTAGCCTAGTGGTTAGAGGAGGCAGGTAGCCTAGTGGTTAGAGGAGACAGGGTAGTGGTTAGAGGAGGCAGGTAGCCTAGTGGTTAGAGGAGGCAGGTAGTCTAGTGGTTAGAGGAGACAGGTAGCCTAGTGGTTAGAGGCAGGTAGCCTAGTGGTTAGAGAGTTGGACTTTTAACCGAAAGGTTGCTAGATTAAATCCCAGAGCTGACGAGATAAAAACATGTTGTTCTGCCCCTGAACAATGCAGTTAACCCACTGTTCCTAGGTCGTCATTGAAAATAAGAATAATTGAATTACCAAGTTTAAAAAATTAATTAAAAAAAATACTATGAAGACCTTGTCTGTGTCCCAAACGACACCCTATTCCTTAATAAGCGTTCTGGTCAAAAGTAGTGCACTAACTAGGGAATAATAAGGAACAGGGTACCATTTGAGACGATACATAAGAGACCTATTTTGGTAGGCGAGGAACAGAAGACAAGGTACATGGCAGTCCTTGAGACAATGAGTAGGGCCAAGGCAGAAGCAGCAGCAGCCGCTATAACAGATGTGGTGATTCAGCAACAATGATTCAAATACTATTCTAAAGGACAGACAGGGAGTAAATGGGTTTCTATTGACCCGATCTGCACAACCGGGGGGGGGGGGGGGTTCATTTATTTTAGAGAGGAGAAAAGGAGGATTTCTCTACAATAATTTTTAATGTCCCTAAACTTTGAGGATTCTGAAGATACAGGTTGAAAGGTGAACATTTACACATTTTAAGATCTAATTTACAATAACCAGTTGTCAAAAGCAAGAGAAGAAGAGAAAGGGTGTAATTTAGGGGTCAAGATGAGGTCATTTTTGAGGTTCCATTTTAATTATCTTACAACAAGATGTTCTACCATCCTTAAGATGCAAACGGATCTCAAGATAGGGGTCGTAAAGTGTATTATTGAGAAATTAGGGAGACATTTTAGCTCTCATCCAACCAGTCATCTTGTATATTTTAGTCTCTTCTAAGCTTGTTGAAGTCTATTTCAGGAAGAGTAATAAGTACAGTCAAATCCGCGCCATTAGCTGGCATGGGAACCAAAGTTTGGGATCGAATGTTAGATGTTCAGAATTTGGGGTTATATTTTACCCTCTTTTTTTTTAAAGGGTATTTAATACCATCCCGGGCAAATGACTCTAAAGAGGAGTTGAAAGTTTGATGTTGAGAATTTACCCTGTTCCATCCTTTACGTTTTAGTTAAGTTCTGGTAATCCTTCATAAAGTATATTTCAGAAAGAGTAATTACAGTAAAACTGCTTCATTAGGCTCCTTGCGGGAATATAAATCCAGACTGTCATGTGATTGTAAATCACTGGTTAATGAGTCAGGAGGCATAAAATCAGACAAGTATCACAGACTAACTCAATTATACTGTAAAAAAAACAAACACAGAACTACATGTTTCTAAAACTGATGATTGATATCTCAATAGGACTGTGTGTATATGTGACTCGTTTTAGGAAACTAGGAGTAAGATCCACATCACAGGAGAGGCATTTGAACGTAAAACATTTTTGGGGGGTTAAATCTAAATGTGTTTTTTTTATTTACAGAAATGCCTTCTGGCACATGTGAACTGTCATGCACCTCAATAACAAACGTGTATACCATCTGTAAATACAAATACAATTGTTAAATTACGAGCCTAGTTGGTTTAGCCACAGAAAAAAGTCAGGAACCTTCCCGCTAGCCATGATTGGTTGAGATATTGAGTGGGCTGGACATGCCGAGAGATGAGTTCGGATTGGTCTGCCATGTAGCACGGTTCTGTCTATAATATGAGCTGCTCCGTATGTGTAGGAAATCCCTTTCTAAATATCATCACGTAGTAGAACTGCATCAGTGTTGCTCTCCACTTTCTGGACGACCGAGTTTTGAAATCAGTGGAATTATAGTATGATAGCTAAGGAGATGGAGACAATTATGGCGTTTGATTTCAAATATGCAGAGGGAGTCGAAAAGAGAAACACAGAAGGCTGTTGTATAAACCACCAGTCTTTGGATTACATCTTCAAACTAAAGGGCAACCATGGCAACCGTGACAGAGAGAGAGAAGCATCCATCCATGTACACGGGTGAGAGAGTCTAGCTAGCTACATTTTTAGATATTACACATTTCTAATTTAGTCAGAAAGTTGTTTTCATTTTAAGTTAAAGCGTTCTGTAAGCTAGCGAGCTAACGGTAGCTTGCTGGCTCACTAGCTAACGTTACGTGTATGATAATATTATTAGTATATCAGAACCATTTGCTTTGATCATGTTTTGCCTGATGTTAGCCTAATGTTAGCCTAATGTTAGCTATCATTAGCTATCTATAGCCTAATGTCAGCTATCTATAGCCTAATGTTAGCTAGCTATAGCCTAATGTTAGCTATCTATAGCCTAATGTTAGCTAGCTATAGCCTAATGTTAGCTATCTAACATTGAACCTGGTTGGTTAGCTACCTGCAGATTCATGCAGGGTTAGAAACGTTATGAGTTGGGATTATGTTTCATTTGTTTAGTTAGATAGCTACATGTCTTAACAACAGACTCCACTATGCAAGTAACTATTTCCTACTGTGTACACCTTCTGTATCCTGTGCATGTGACAAATAAATGTTTATTTTATTTAGCATAGTGTGTGTTTACCAGAGACGGTAATGTGAAGAACAACATGACCTGCATCAAACTCGGATTAGGATAAAGCATTAGGGCCAACAAGACAGTATCCAAGTTGTACAATTATCTGGTAGAATACATATATATATAATAACAAAAACAAATTAGCTAAATGAGCTGAAGTGCCTGGTTTTCTTGTTTGATATTTATAAATAAATTAACAATTAATAAATAAATAACATTTACGAAGTACACACTACAGAGGGCAGTGTGTGTTACTACAGAGGGTAATGTGGGTTACTAAGGAGGACAGTGTTGGTTACTAAGGAGGACAGTGTGGGTTACTAAGGAGGACAGTGTGGGTTACTAAGGAGGGTAATGTGGGTTACTAAGGAGGACAGTGTTGGTTACTAAGGAGGACAGTGTGGGTTACTAAGGAGGACAGTGTGGGTTACTAAGGAGGACAGTGTGGGTTACTAAGGAGGACAGTCTGGGTTACTAAGGAGGACAGTGTGGGTTACTAAGGAGGGCAGTGTGGGTTACTAAGGAGGACAGTGTGGGTTACTACAGAGGACAGTGTGGGTTACTAAGGAGGACAGTGTGGGTTACTAAGGAGGACAGTGTGGGTTACTAAGGAGGACAGTGTTGGTTACTAAGGAGGACAGTGTGGGTTACTAAGAAGGACAGTGTGGGTTACTAAGAAGGACAGTGTGGGTTACTAAGGAGGACAGTGTTGGCTACTAAGGAGGACAGTGTGGGTTACTAAGGAGGACAGTGTGGGTTACTAAGGAGGACAGTGTGGGTTACTAAGGAGGACAGTGTGGGTTACTAAGGAGGACAGTGTGGGTTAATAAGGAGGACAGTGTTGGTTACTAAGGAGGACAGTGTGGGTTACTAAGGAGGACAGTGTGGGTTACTAAGGATGACAGTGTGAGTTACTAAGGAGGACAGTGTGGGTTACTAAGGAGGACAGTGTGGGTTACTACAGAGGGTAGTGTGGGCTACTAAGGAGGACAGTGTGGGTTACTAAGAAGGAAAGTGTGGGTTACTAAGGAGGACAGTGTTGGCTACTAAGGAGGACAGTGTGGGTTACTAAGGAGGACAGTGTGGGTTACTAAGGAGGACAGTGTGGGTTACTAAGGAGGGCAGTGTGGGTTACTAAGGAGGACAGTGTGGGTTACTAAGGAGGACAGTGTGGGTTACTAAGGAGGACAGTGTGGGTTACTAAGGAGGACAGTGTGGGTTACTAAGGAGGACAGTGTGGGTTACCGTTAGGTATCCAAAGGCTGATACAAATCCATCAATACCACTATAACCAAGGCTTACATACCGAATGACACCCTAGATCCCATATAGTGCACTACTTTTGACTAGAGCTCATAGGGACTAGGGTACCATTTGGTGAATGTGCTTCAAATGAATTGCTAATTTATGAATAATAGGTGAAAAGTGACTTCCCAAACCCCTCTTCCTGGTGAGATTTACACACGACTGCTTCTTCTCTACTATATATCTATGTATTACTGTGTCTCACAGAGAGGCTCATTCAGAATGCAGGCAGTATATCCTCAGTGCCAAGCACAGTGAGTGACCGTTATGAGCAGTGTGACAGTGCCATGCATCAGGCTGTTCAATGAGTCAATGTTTTTAATTGTATTTTGTCCCAATTCAAATTAACTGACTGGGGGGGCAGCAACAATCATCGTGGCCCACTTTCCCTCCTGTCTGTCAAATGGCACCCTATTCCCTATATAGTGCACTACTTTAGACCAGAGCTCTGTACACCCTATTCCCTATATAGTGCACTACTTTAGACCAGAGCTCTGTACACTCTATTCCCTATATCGTGCACTACTTTAGACCAGAGCTCTATACACCCTATTCCCTATATAGTGCACTACTTTAGACCAGAGCTCTGTACACCCTATTCCCTATATAGTGCACTACTTTAGACCACATCCCTATACACCCTATTCCCTATATAGTGCACTACTTTAGACCAGAGCCCTATGACACCCTATTCCCTATATAGTGCACTACTTTAGACCAGAGCCCTATGACACCCTATTCCATATATAGTGCACTACTTTAGACCAGAGCCCTAT
Organism: Oncorhynchus gorbuscha; assembly: GCF_021184085.1. NCBI lineage: Eukaryota > Metazoa > Chordata > Actinopteri > Salmoniformes > Salmonidae > Oncorhynchus > Oncorhynchus gorbuscha. Next base: position 3,371,877 of record NC_060185.1, read on the forward strand.
GACACCCTATTCCCTATATAGTGCACTACTTTAGACCAGAGCTCTGTACACCCTATTCCCTATATAGTGCACTACTTTAGACCAGAGCCCTATGACACCCTATTCCCTATATAGTGCACTACTTTAGACCAGAGCCCTATGACACCCTATTCCCTATATAGTGCACTACTTTAGACCAAGTTAGGAAATAGGGTGCCATTTGGCATATTCTGTGTGTATGGTTACCATGGTATCTAATGAGTGATAGGAGAGTAGATTCCATCCCCAGCCATATATGGTCATACATGATGAGGTGCAGAGACATGCCCACCCAACCCCACCCACCCACCCCACCACACACAACCCATCAAACCAGCCAGCAGGGCAGTAATTCATCAACAGCTATCTACAGCTATCAACCAGCTACAGACAGATCATTACATGTTGCCCGTAGCTGATTGGTCCAACACCCTGTGGCTAATAATAGAGGCTCCAACTGAGGACCATTTGTCTATTAAAGATACTGATAGTATTTGTCACGGAGGCAGGGAGGCTATAATCTGTAGTAGACAGCTGAATGTTCTTTTCATTTGTATGCTTCAATGATGCTATTTCCCAACACACACACACACACACACACACACACACACACACACACACACACACACACACACACACACACACACACACACACACACACACACACACACACACACACACACACACACACACACACACACACACACACACACACACACACACACACACACACACACACACACACCTAGTAGTCAGGAAACAGAATGGGGTTTCACAGATGAAACAGAAGAGGTATTTATATTCCACTGTATGGAGAGGAGAGGAGAGAGGAGAGGAGAGGAGAGGAGGGAGAGGAGAGGAGAGGGAGAGAGAGGAGAGGAGAGGAGAGGAGAGGGAGAGGAGAGGAGAGGAGAGGGAGAGGAGAGGAGTTCTCTTCTCTCCTCTTCTCTTCTCTTCTCTCCTCTCCTGTTCTCTCCTCTTCTGTTCTCTCCTCTTCTCTCCTCTTCTGTTCTCTCCTCTTCTCTCCTCTTCTCTCCTCTTCTCTTCTCTCCTCTCCTGTTCTCTCCTCTTCTGTTCTCTCCTCTCCTGTTCTCTCCTCTTCTCTCCTCTTCTCTCCTCTTCTGTTCTCTCCTCTTCTCTCCTCTTCTCTCCTCTTCTGTTCTCTCCTCTTCTCTCCTCTCCTCTCCTCTTCTCTCCTCTTCTCTCCTCTTCTCTCCTCTTCTCTCCTCTTCTCTCCTCTTCTCTCCTGTTCTCTCCTCTTCTCTCCTCTTCTCTCCTCTTCTCTCTTCCTCTTCTCTCCTTTCTCTTCTCTCCTCTTCTCTCCTCTTCTGTTCTCTCCTCTTCTCTCCTCTCCTCTCCTGTTCTCTCCTCTTCTCTCCTCTTCTCTCCTCTTCTCTCCTCTTCTCTCCTCTTCTCTCCTCTTCTCTCCTGTTCTCTCCTGTTCTCTCCTCTTCTCTCCTCTTCTCTCCTCTTCTCTCCTCTTCTCTCCTTTTCTCTTCTCTCCTCTCCTGTTCTCTTCTCTCCTGTTCTCTCCTCTCCTCTCCTCTCCTCTTCTCCTTCTCTCCTCTTCTCTCCTCTTCTCTCCTTTTCTCTTCTCTCCTCTCCTGTTCTCTTCTCTCCTGTTCTCTCCTCTCCTCTCCTCTTCTCTCCTCTTCTCTCCTCTTCTCTCCTCTTCTCTCCTCTTCTCTTCTCTCCTCTCCTGTTCTCTTCTCTCCTGTTCTCTCCTGTTCTCTCCTCTTCTCTCCTGTTCTCTCCTCTTCTGTTCTCTCCTCTCCTGTTCTCTCCTCTCCTCTTCTCTCCTCTTCTGTTCTCTCCTCTCCTCTTCTCTCCTGTTCTCTCCTCTTCTCTCCTGTTCTCTTCTCTTCTCTTCTCTCCTCTCCTCTTCTCTCCTCTCCTCTTCTCTCCTCTCCTCTTCTCTCCTCTTCTCTCCTGTTCTCTCCTCTTCTCTCCTGTTCTCTTCTCTTCTCTCCTCTCCTCTTCTCTCCTCTTCTGTTCTCTCCTCTCCTCTTCTCTCCTCTTCTCTCCTGTTCTCTCCTCTTCTCTTCTCTCCTCTTCTGTTCTCTCCTCTCCTCTTCTCTCCTCTTCTGTTCTCTCCTCTTCTCTTCTCTCCTCTTCTGTTCTCTCCTCTTCTCTTCTCTCCTCTTCTGTTCTCTCCTCTTCTCTTCTCTCCTCTTCTGTTCTCTCCTCTCCTCTTCTCTCCTCTTCTGTTCTCTCCTCTCCTCTTCTCTCCTGTTCTCTCCTCTTCTCTCCTGTTCTCTCCTCTTCTCTCCTCTTCTGTTCTCTCCTCTCCTCTTCTCTCCTCTTCTCTCCTGTTCTCTCCTCTTCTCTTCTCTCCTCTTCTGTTCTCTCCTCTCCTCTTCTCTCCTGTTCTCTCCTCTCCTCTCCACTTCTCTCCTGTTCTCTCCTGTTCTCTCCTGTTCTCTCCTCTTCTCTCCTCTTCTCTCCTCTTCTCTCCTCTTCTCTCCTCTTCTGTTCTCTCCTCTCCTGTTCTCTCCTGTTCTCTCCTCTTCTCTTCTCTCCTCTTCTCTTCTCTCCTCTCCTGTTCTCTTCTCTCCTGTTCTCTCCTGTTCTCTCCTCTCCTCTCCTGTTCTCTCCTGTTCTCTCCTCTTCTCTTCTCTCCTCTTCTCTTCTCTTCTCTCCTGTTCTCTCCTCTTCTCTCCTGTTCTCTCCTCTTCTGTTCTCTCCTCTCCTGTTCTCTCCTCTCCTGTTCTCTCCTCTTCTGTTCTCTCCTCTCCTCTTCTCTCCTGTTCTCTCCTCTTCTCTCCTGTTCTCTTCTCTTCTCTCCTGTTCTCTTCTCTTCTCTTCTCTCCTCTCCTCTTCTCTCCTCTCCTCTTCTCTCCTCTCCTCTTCTCTCCTCTTCTCTCCTGTTCTCTCTCTCTCCTCTTCTCTCCTCTCCTCTTCTCTCCTCTTCTGTTCTCTCCTCTCCTCTTCTCTCCTCTTCTCTCCTGTTCTCTCCTCTTCTCTTCTCTCCTCTTCTGTTCTCTCCTCTCCTCTTCTCTCCTCTTCTGTTCTCTCCTCTTCTCTTCTCTCCTCTTCTGTTCTCTCCTCTTCTCTTCTCTCCTCTTCTGTTCTCTCCTCTCCTCTTCTCTCCTCTTCTCTTCTCTCCTCTTCTGTTCTGTTCTCCTCTCCTCTTCTCTCCTGTTCTCTCCTCTTCTCTCCTGTTCTCTCCTCTCCTCTCCACTTCTCTCCTCTTCTGTTCTCTCCTATTCTGTTCTCTCCTGTTCTCTCCTCTCCTCTCCACTTCTCTCCTCTTCTGTTCTCTCCTATTCTGTTCTCTCCTCTTCTCTCCTCTTCTCTCCTCTTCTCTCCTCTTCTCTCCTGTTCTCTCCTTTACTCAAATCAACTGTCTACCCTCTCTTGCTTTGTTCTGTCACCATAAAACAAGTGTTTAAATGAGGTACGGTACATGCATGGTGTGGTATACCTGTCACATCAGGTTCAAAATATTCATCTAGTTAACAGCTGCAGATGGCTTGTGATTTGTCATGCTAGTACTGTAGTGTGTCTCTATGTCTGAGTCCCAAATGGTACTCCATTCCCTATATAGTGACCTACTTTTGACCCTTATGGGCTTTGGTCAAAAAGTAGTGCACTACATAGGGAATAGGGTGCTATTTAGGATTTACACTATATGGCTTCTGTATAATGAGAGAAGGTGTAGGCATGATACATGCATTAGTCAAGGTCTCCATGGCAATGATTCAAAAAAATGGAATGAAAATGAAATGAGAGAGACAGACAGAGATAAAGAGAGAGAGAAATGGAAAAAATTGAGAGGAGGACAGAGAGAGTGGGAGAGAGAGAGAGAGAGAGAGAGAGAGAGAGAGAGAGAGAGAGAGAGAGAGAGAGAGAGAGAGAGAGAGAGAGAGAGAGAGAGACAATGAGAGAGAGAGAGATGGTATCCTCAATGAAATGATCAAATATACAGACAACAAATTCCATCTGGCTATACTAAAACTCTTTAACATCATCCTCAGCTCTGGCATCTTCCCCAATATTTGGAACCAAGGGCTGATCACCCCAATCCACAAAAGTGGAGACAAATTTGACCCCAATAACAACAGTGGGATATGCATGAACATCAACCTTGGGGAAATCCTCTGCATTATCATTAACAGCAGACTCGTACATTTCCTCAGTGAAAACAACGTACTGAGCAAATGTCAAATTGGCTTTTTACCAAATTACCGTACAACAGACCATGTATTCACCCTGCACACCCTAATTGACAACCAAACAAACCAAAACAAAGGCAAAGGCTTCTCATGCTTTGTTGATTTCAAAAAAGCTTTTGACTCAATTTGGCATGAGTGTATGTTATTCAAATTGATAGAAAGTGGTTTTGGGGGAAGAACATACAACATCATAAAATCCATGTACACAAACAACAAGTGTTCTGTTAAAATGTGCAAAAAATACACACATTTCTTTCCACATGGCCGTGGGGTGAGACAGGGATGCAGCTTAAGCCCCACCCTCTTCAACATATATATCAACAAATTGGCGAGGGCACTAGAACAGTCTGCAGCACCCGGCCTCACCCTACTAGAATCTGAAGACAAATTACTACTGTTTACTGATGATCTAGTGCTTTTATCCACAACCTGTTCCGCCCTGACCTTAGAGAGACGTTTTATGTCTCTATTTGGTGTGACGTGGGGTGGGCATTATATGTTCTATTTTCTATGTTTTGTATTTCTATGTTTTGGCCGGGTATGGTTCTCAATCAGGGACAGCTGTCTATCATTGTCTCTGATTGGGAACCATACTTAGGCAGCCCCTTTTCCCACCTGTCTTTGTGGGTTGTTGACTTGTGTTTGTGGCACTTAGACCTCGTAAGCTTCACGGTCGTTTTGTATTGTTTCTTGTTTTGTTGGCGTCATTCCAAAATAAAGGATAATGTATGCTCACCACGCGAGAAAAAGGGGGTAAAATTCCCAAATATAATAATAATATATTTTTTTAATTATTTTTTTATGTACTTGTCCAGTGGCGATTTTATGAAGCTGTTGAGGGGCCTTTTGGTCTTGGACTTGGCGCTTGCTGTGCGGTAGCAAAGAAACAGTCTATAACTTGGGTGACTGGAGTCTCTGACAATTTTATGGGCTTTCCTCTGACACGTCCTATTATTTAGGTCCTGGATGGAAGGAATCTTTGGCCCAGTGATGTACTGGGCAGTTTGCACTACCCTCTGTAGCGCCAAATGGTCAGATGCCGAGCAGTTGCCATAGCAGGCAGTGATGCAACCGGTCAGGATGCTCTCGATGGTGCAGCTGCTGAACCTTTTGAGGATTTGGGGACCCATGCCAAATCTTTTCGGTCTCCTGAGGGTGAAAAGGTTTTGTCGTGCTCCTCTTCACGACTGTCTTGGTATGTTTGGACCATGATAGTTCATTGGTGATGTGGACACCAAAGAACTTGAAATTCTCGACCCGCTCCACTACAGCCCCGTCGATGTTAAGGGTGGCCTGTTTGCCTTTTCCTGTAATCCACGATCAGCTCTTTAGTCTTGCTCACAATGAGGGAGAGGTTGTTGCCTACCCTTACCACCTGGGGGGCGGCCCATCAGAAAGTCCAGGATCCAGTTGCAGAGGGAGGTGTTTAGTTCCAGAGTTCTTAGCTTGTTGATGAGCTTCGTGGGCACTATGGTGTTGAATGCTGAGCTGTAGTCAATGAACAGAATTCTCACATAGGCGTTCCTTTGGTACAGGTGAGAAAGGGCAGTGTGGAGTGAGATTGAGATTGCATAATCTGTGGATCTGTATGCGAATTGGAGTGGATCTAGAGTGTCCTGACCAGAATCCTGACCATCCTTTTAAAGCAGTTCAGGGCTACCGACGTGAGTGCCACAGGGCGGTAAACATTTAGGCAGGTTACCTTTACTCCTTGCGCACAGGGACTATGAAGGTCTGCTTGAAACAGACTTGGTCAGGGAGAGGTTGAAAATGTCATTGAAGACATTTGACAGTTGGTCTGCGCATGCTTTGAGTACATGTCCTGGTAAACCGTCTGGCCCAGCGGCTTTGTGAATGTTGACCTGTTTAAAGGTTTTGTTCACATCGGTGGCCGAGAGCGTTATCACACGGTCATCCAGAACAGCTGGTGCTCTCGTGCATGCTTCAGTGTTGCTTTCCTCGAAGCAAGCATTAAAGACATTTAGCTCGTCTGGTAGGCTCGCGTCACTGGGCAGCTTGCGTCTGGGTTTCTCTTTGTAGTCCGTAATAGTTTCCAAGCCCTGCTACATCCAACGGGCATCAGAGTCGGTGTAGTAGGATTCTCAATTCTTAATTGATTAAATGTTAATCCAGTATTGATGCTTGATTGATGATTGATGATTGATGGTTCGTCGAAGGACATAGAGGGATTTCTTATAAGCGTCTGGATAAGTGTCCTGCTCCTTTGAAAGCAGCAGCTCTAGCCTTTAGCTCGATGCGGATGTTGCCTGTAATCCATGGCTTCTGGTTGAGATATGTACGTACAGTCAATGTGGGGACGATGTCATCGATGCACTCAATGCCTTCGGAGGAATCCCGGAACATATTCCAGTCTGTGCTAGCAAAACAGTCCCGTAGTGTAGCATCCGTGTCATCTGACCACTATTTTATTGCCCGAGTCACTGGTACTTCCTGCTTTAGTTTTTGCTTGTAAGCAGGAATCAGGAGGATATAATTATGGTCAGATTTGCCAAATGGAGGGAGAGCTTTGTACGTGTCGCTGTGTTTGCCCCCCTCCCCCTGGTTGTGACATGTAAAAATGAGGTAAAAACGTATTTATTTACTCATTAAAGTCCCCCGCCACTAGGAGTTCTGCCACTGTGTACTCTCTGTTTAGGGCCAAATAGCATGCTAGTCTGTTTTTGTTTGTTACTTCTTTCCAATGTGTCAAGTAATTATCTTTTTGTTTTGTCATGATTTGTTTGGGTCTAATTGTGTTGCTGTCCTGGGGCTCTGTGGGGTCTGTTTGTGTTTGTGAACAGAGTCCCAGGACCAGCTTGCTTATGGGGACTCTTCTCCAGGTTCATCTCTCTGTAGGTGATGGCTTTGTTATGGAAGGTTTGGGAATTGTGTCCTTTTAGGTGGTTGTAAAATTGAATGTCTCTTTCCTGGATTTTGATAATTAGTGGGTATCGGCCTAATTCTGCTCTGCATTATTTGGTGTTTTATGTTCTACACCGAGGATATCTTTGCAGAATCTTTGCAGAATTCTGCATACAGAGTCTCAATATGGTGTTTGTCCCATTTTGTGAATTATTGGTTGGTGAGCAGACCCTAGACCTCACAAACATAAAGGGCAATGGGTTCAATAACTGATTCAAGTATTTCTAGCCAGATCCTAATTGGTATGTCAAATTTGAAAAGTTCCTTTTGAGTTCCTTTTGATGGCATAAAACACCCTTCTTGCCTTGTCTCTCAGATCGTTCACAGCTTTGTGGAAGTTACCTGTGGCGCTGATGTTTAGGCCAAGGTATTTTTTTGTGTGCTCTAGGGCAACAGTGTCTAAATATAATTTGTATTTGTGGTCCTGGCAACTGGACCTTTTTTGGAACACCATTATTTTAGTCTTACTGAGATTTACTTTCAGGGCCCAGGTCTGACAACATTTGTGCAGAAGATCTAGGTGCTGCTGTAGGCCCACCTTGGTTGGGGACAGAAGCACCAGATCATTAGCAAACAGTTGACATTTGACTTCAGATTCTAGTAGGGTGAGGCCGGGTGCTGCAGACTGTTCTAGTGCCGGCGCCAATTCTGGAATATATATGTTCAAGAGGGTCTTAAGCTGCATCCCTGTCTCACCCCACGACCCTGTGGAAAGAAATGTGTGTTTTTTGCCTGTTTTAACCGCATACTTGCTGTTTGCTGTTTGTGTAAATGGATTGTATAATGTCTGTGGTAAAAAGCCAATTTGACATTTGCGAAGTAGATTCCTTCCATCTATAGCATTTCTTAATATTACTCAGTTCCTTTGGCTTTGATTCCTCATGATTGAGCAGTGCTCTGTTCAAGTAGACTGTGATTTTGCTGTGATCTGATAGGGATGTCAGTGGGCTGACTGTGAACGCTCTGAGAGACTCTGAGTTGAGGCCAGTGATAAAGTAGTCTACAGTTCTACAGCGAAGAAATGAGCTATAGGTGTACCTGCCATAGGAGTCCCCTCGAAGCCTACCGTTGACTATGTACATACCCAGGATGTAACAGAGCTATAGGTGTACCTGCCATAGGAGTCCCCTCGAAGCCTACCGTTGACTATGTACATACCCAGGATGTAACAGAGCTATAGGTGTACCTGCCATAGGAGTCCCCTCGAAGCCTACCGTTGACTATGTACATACCCAGGATGTAACAGAGCTATAGGTGTACCTGCCATAGGAGTCCCCTCGAAGCCTACCGTTGACTATGTACATACCCAGCGTGCGACAGAGCTGCAGGAGTTGTGACCCGTTTTTGTTGGTTATGTTGTGCCTAGTTGTGCCATAGTTGTCCCCCTGTGTGCTGAGGGTGTCAGGTTCTTGTCCAGTTCTGGCATTTAGGTCACCACAGACTAGTACATGTCCCTGGGCCTGGAAAATATTGACTTCCCCATCCAGGATGGAGAAGCTGTCTTCATTAAAGTATGGGGATTCTAGTGGGGGGATATAGTTAGCACACAGGAGGACATTTTTCTCTGTTAAGATCATTTCCTTTTGAATTTCTAGCCAAATATAAATCTCTCTTTCTGATATTAGTCTGCTGTTGCCTCCTCTCAGATATATATATTTTTACCTTTAGTCAAGTCAATTAAGATCAAATAGTTATTTACAATCATGGCCAAACGCGGCCGACGCTGGGCCAATTGTGTGCCGGCCCCAATCATGGACAGGTGTGATACAGCCTGGATTCGAACCAGGGCTGGTAGTGACACCTCTTGCATTGAGATGCAGTGCCTTAGACTGCTGCGCCACTCAGGCAGGAGCCGGGTATTAGGGGCCAAGCTACATTTCTTCAGTCATGATCTTCAGTCATCTTCAGTCGTGATTGGCTGAGATAATGGATGGGCTGGACATGCTGAGAGATGAGTTCAGATTGGTCTGAAATGTAGCATGTTTCTGTCTATACTATGAGCTCTTCAGTATGCATAGATAATCCTTGCTACCATGTTTTTTTTATAACGTTGGCCATGAAGAACTGCAAAAGTTACTGCTCTTAATCTTAATGTTACCCCTTACTTTTTCGAACATTCTGTTAAAAATCGCGCAACATTTCAGCGTCCTGCTACTCATGCCAGGAATATAGTATATGCATATGATTAGTATGTGTGCATAGAAAACACTCTGACGTTTCTAAAACTGGTTAAATCACGGCTGTGACTATAACAGAGCGTGTGTTTCATCGAAATGCGCAAGAAAAACTGATCACCGAAAACTGGGGAAAATATCCATGCGCCACTTTCATGTATTGTCTATGGGAAAGCAAATTACACGGGGCTGAGATTGCAAGTCCTACAGCTTCCACACGATGTCGCCAGTCTTGTCAATTGCCTGGGCTTTGTTTCTTGGTCAAACGAGTAAGAGAGCCCATTCCTTCCGGTCTCCGACGGGATGTTTTGGAAGAGAGATTTCCGACCATGATTTGAAGACGTGGAGCTATTGAATACACATCGCCCCGTGATCCATTTGATAGATTATTAACGTTACTAATACCTAAAGTTGGATTACAAAAGTATTTCGAAGTGTTTTGTGAAAGTTTATCATCGACTTTTTTAATTAAAAAAAATTACGTTGTGTTTTAAAACGGTGTTTTTTCATGGATCAGACACTTTTCATAGATCGATATTTAGGGTATATATGGACCGATTTAATCGGAAAAAAGACCCAATAGTGATTATGGGACATCTAGGAGTGCCAACAAAGAAGCTCATCAAAGGTAATGAATGTTTTATATTTTATTTCTGCGTTTTGTGTAGCGCCGGCTATGCTAATTATTTTGTTTACGTCCCCTTCAGGTATGTCGGGGTGTTGCATGCTATCAGAAAATAGCTTCTCATGCTTTCGCCGTAAAGCATTTAACAAATCTGACTTGTTGGCAGGATTCACAACGAGTGTAGCTTTAATTCAGTACCCTGCATGTGTGTTTTAATGAACGTTTGAGTTTTAACGAGTGCTATTAGCATTTAGCGTAGCGCATTTGCATTTCCAGATGGCTAGATGGGGCGCCTGCGTGTCGGGTGGGCTTAAGAGGTTAATAACATAGCTTCCCTGAATGTATCAGGTGCTATAGATAAACGATCAGCAGGATGAAGTTGTAGTGGACGACTTTCTTTCTTTCGGGTCGGTGTGAACTGGAGTGACTTGACAACAACGTGGACCAAAACAAGCTGTACAAACAAAACGGAGCTAAATGGTTCCACGAGGGTGTGAACGATGCTGAATGGGGGTGTAGACAAAGAAGAGCTCTCCAGTAGCTGTACCGAAACATTCAAGGGCCATTTTCTCAAAAGTTACAAGCTCATCAACTTCAAAAGTTTATCAACTCTCAAAGCAGAATTACTTTCCCATTGTTTCTCAACTGTAGTGTATGATATATATATATATATTAGTTCTTAGTCTTTACTTTTATCCAATGTAAAAAACACCATTTGAAAGGTTTGCTACATAAGACCGAATCGAAGTGGTCTGTCACAAATACATAATTCTAGCTGAGAGTGGTTAGTCTTTAAAACATGCAGCAGAACATCCAGTATTTTAAGCACCCAGCGTATCACAGGTTTAGAAACCACCTGATAAAAGGGTTCATATTCCTCTATTCCCTCCAGCCCCTGATGCAACAGACGTGTTATTTTATTTCTCTATGATTGTATATGTTCTCTCTCCTTCCATCTCTCTCTCTCCTTCCATCTCTCTCTCTCCCTCTCTCTCTCATTGTCGCTCTCTCTCTCTCTTTCTCCCTCACTCTCTCTCATTGTCTCTCTCTCTCTCTCTTTCTCCTTCCATCTCTCTCTCTCTCTCTCTCTCTCATTGTCGCCCTCTCTCTCTCCCTCACTCTCTCTCATTGTCTCTCTCTCTCTCTCTCTCATTGTCGCTCTCTCTCTCTCCCTCACTCTCTCTCATTGTCGCTCTCTCTCTCATTGTCGCTCTCTCTCCCTCACTCTCTCTCATTGTCTCTCTCTCTCATTGTCGCTCTCTCTCTCTCCCTTACTCTCTCTCTCTCTCTCTCTCTCTCTCATTGTCGCTCTCTCTCTCCCTCACTCTCTCTCATTCTCTCTCTCTCTCTCTCTCATTGTCGCTCTCTCTCTCTCCCCTCTCTGTCTCTCATTGTCGCTCTCTCTCTCTCCCTCACTCTCT
>NC_060185.1:3388211-3445711 GCF_021184085.1 Oncorhynchus gorbuscha
CCAGTTCTAACTAAGAATGAATTAGGGCCAAACTCTTCTTCAGAGTCAGAGCCCTGAGCTTGCAGTGGGGCGGACTGAGTCGCACAGTTACCTAGAAACCTTCTCTGGCTCTTATTGGCTGCTGACAAGGAGGGGGGAGGGTATGGGAGCTGCTCGTGCTGGACAGGGGAGGAGGAGGAGGAACAATGCAGAGGAAGACCTGTAGGACGGGGTGGGGTGTTGTATGGTGTTTTTTGATGTGTTGCGTTGTGATTGAGGAACCACATGAGGACCAAATGAAACACCACAGCCAACAGAGAAGCACCACAGCCAACTGACATTTACTCCTGAGGTGCTGCTGCAGCCTCGACAACTACTGTGATTATTATTATTATTTGACCCTGCTGGTCATTTATGAACATTTTAACATCTTGGCCATGTTCTGTTATAATCTCAACCCGGCACAGCCAGAAGAGGACTGGCCACCCCTCACAGCCTGGTTCCTCTCTAGGTTTCTTCCTAGGTTTTGGAGTTTTTCCGAGTCACCGTGCTTCTACACCTGCATTGCTTACTGTTTGGGGTTTTAGGCTGGGTTTCTGTACAGCACTTTGAGATATCAGCTGATGTAAGAAGGGCTTTATAAATACATTTTATTTGATTTAATGTGAAATGATTGTTCAGGCAAATGAGAAATAAGTGCACTCAGACTATCCAGAAGGCCAAAGTTATTTACTTTAAGGAGCAGTTCTCTCTCTGTGGGTCTAACCCCAAAAAAGTTCTGGAAAACGGTTAAACGGTTTCTGTACAGCACTTTGAGATATCAGCTGATGTACGAAGGGCTATATAAATACATTTGATTTGATTTGATTTAAAGACCTGGAGAATAAACCCTCCTCCTCACAGCTGTCCATGTCCCTTAATGTTGATGATGTGGTTGTTACTGACAATAAGCACATGGCTAGGCTTTTTAAATGAGCACTTCATTAAGTCAGGATTCCTATTTGACTCAGCCATGGCTCCTTGTCCGTCCAACATTTCCTCATCTCCCACCACTTCTAACGCTACTAGTCCTGATGCTCCTCCCTCTTTTTACCTCGCCCCACCCACTACAAAGTTTCTCCCTGCAGGCGGTCACTGAGTCTGAGGTGCTAAAGGAGCTCCTTAAACTTGATCCTCAAAAAAACAGCTGGGTCAGATGGTTTAGTTTCTTTAAGGTTGCTGTCCCTGTCATCTCCAAGCCCTGTCTCTGACCTTTTTAACCTGTCTCTCCTCTCTGGGGAGCTTCCCATTGCTTGAAAGGCAGCCACGGTCTGTCCTTTATTTAAAGGGGGCGATCAAGCTGGTCCTAACTGTTATAGGCCCATTTCTATCTTGCCCTGTTGATCGAAAGTGTTGGAAAACTTCTCAATAATCAACTGACTGTCTTTCTTGATGTCTATAGTATTCTCTCTGGTACGCAATCTGGTTTCTGCTCAGGTTATGGATGTATCACTGCAACCTTGAAGGTCCTCAATGATGTCACCATTGCTCTTGATTCTAAGCAATGTTGTGCTGCTATTGTTATTGACCTGGCCAAAGCTTTTACGGTAGACCATTCCATTCCTGTGGGCCGGCTAAGGAGTATTTGTGTCTCTGAGGGTTCTTTGGCCTGGTTTGCTAACTACCTCTCTCAAAGAGTGCAGTGTATAAAGTCAGAAAATCTGCTGTCTCAGCCACGGTCTGTCACCAAGGGAGTACCCCAAGGCTTGACTCTAGGCCCTACGCTCTTCTCAATTTACATCAACAACATAGCTCAGGCAGTAGGAAGCTCTCTCATCCATTTATATGCAGATGATACAGTCTTATACACAGCTGGCCGCTCCCAGGATTTGGTGTTAAACGCTCTACATTAATGCATTCTTAGTGTCCATCAAGCTTTATCTGTCCTTAACCTACTTCTGAACACCTCTAAAACAAAGGTCATGTGCTTTGGTAAGAAGAATGTCCCTCTCCCCCACAGGTGTGATTACTACCTCTGAGGGTTTAGAGGTTGAGGTAGTCACCTCATACAAGTACTTGGGAGTATGGCTAGACGGTACACTGTCCTTCTCTCAGCACATATCAAAGCTGCAGGCTAAAGTTAAATCTAGACTTGGTTTCCTCTATCGTAATCGCTCCTCTTTCACCCCAGCTGCCAAACTAACCCTGATTCAGATGACCATCCTACCCCATGCTAGATTAGGGAGATGTAATTTATAGATCGGCAGGTAAGGGTGCTCTCGAGCAGCTAGAGTTTCTTTACCATTCGGCCATCAGATTTGCCACCAAGGCTCCTTATAGGACACATCACTGCACTCTATACACCTCTGTAAACTGGTCATCTCTGTATACCCGTCACAAGACCCACTGGTTGATGCTTATTTATAAAACCGTCTTAGGCCTCATTCCCCCTTATCTGAGATATCTACTGCAGCCCTCACCCTCCACATACAACGCCCATTCTGACAGTCACATTCTGTTAAAGGTCCCCAAAGCACACACATCCCTGGGTCTCTCCTCTTTTCAGTACGCTGCAGCTAGCGACTGGAACGAGCTGCAACAAACACTCAAACTGGACAGTTTTATCTCAATCTCTTCATTCAAAGACTCAATCATGGAGACTCTTACTGACAGTTGTGGCTGCTTTGTGTGATGTATTGTTGTCTCTACCTTCTTGCCCTGTGTGCTGTTGTCTCTACCTTCTTGCCCTGTGTGCTGTTGTCTCTACCTTCTTGCCCTGTGTGCTGTTGTCTCTACCTTCTTGCCCTGTGTGCTGTTGTCTCTACCTTCTTGCCCTGTGTGCTGTTGTCTCTACCTTCTTGCCCTTTGTATTGTTGTCTCTACCTTCTTGCCCTTTGTGCTGTTGTCTCTACCTTCTTGCCCTTTGTGCTGTTGTCTCTACCTTCTTGCCCTTTGTGCTGTTGTCTCTACCTTCTTGCCCTGTGTGCTGTTGTCTCTACCTTCTTGCCCTGTGTGCTGTTGTCTCTACCTTCTTGCCCTGTGTGCTGTTGTCTCTACCTTCTTGCCCTGTGTGTTGTTGTCTCTACCTTCTTGCCCTGTGTGCTGTTGTCTCTACCTTCTTGCCCTGTGTGCTGTTGTCTCTACCTTCTTGCCCTTTGTATTGTTGTCTCTACCTTCTTGCCCTTCTTGCTGTTGTCTCTACCTTCTTGCCCTTCTTGCTGTTGTCTCTACCTTCTTGCCCTTTGTGCTGTTGTCTCTACCTTCTTGCCCTGTGTGCTGTTGTCTCTACCTTCTTGCCCTGTGTGCTGTTGTCTCTACCTTCTTGCCCTGTGTGCTGTTGTCTCTACCTTCTTGCCCTGTGTGCTGTTGTCTCTACCTTCTTGCCCTGTGTGCTGTTGTCTGTGACCCATAATGTTTGTACCATGTTGTACTGCTACCATGCTACCATGTTGTGTTGCTACCATGCTACCATGCTGTACCATGCTACCATGCTGTACCATGCTACCATGCTGTACCATGCTACCATGTTGTGCCATGCTACCATGTTGTACAATGCTACCATGCTGTACCATGAAACCATGCTACCATGTTGTACCATGCTACCATGTTGTACCATGCTACCATGTTGTACCATGAAACCATGCTACCATGTTGTACAATGCTACCATGTTGTGCCATGCTACCATGTTGCACCATGCTACCATGTTGTACAATGCTACCATGAAACCATGCTGTACCATGCTATCATGTTGTACCATGAAACCATGCTGTACCATGCTACCATGTTGTACCATGCTACCATGTTGTACCATGAAACCATGCTGTACCATGCTACCATGTTGTACCATGAAACCATGCTGCCATGTTGTGTCATGCTACCATGTTGTACAATGCTACCATGTTGTACCATGAAACCATGCTGTACCATGCTACCATGTTGTACCATGAAACCATGCTGTACCATGCTACCATGTTGTACCATGAAACCATGCTACCATGTTGTGTCATGCTACCATGTTGTACAATGCTACCATGTTGTACTATGCTACCATGTTGTACCACGAAACCATGCTACCATGTTCTACCATGCTACCATGTTGTACAATGCTACCATGTTGTGCCATGCTACCATGTTGTACAATGCTACCATGTTGTACCATGAAACCATGCTGTACCATGTTGTACCATGAAACCATGCTGTACCATGCTACCATGTTGTACCATGCTACCATGTTGTACCATGCTACCATGTTGTACCATGCTACCATGTTGTACCATGAAACCATGCTGTACCATGCTACCATGTTGTACCATGCTACCATGTTGTACCATGCTACCATGTTGTATCATGCTACCATGCTGTACCATGCTACCATGTTGTACCATGCTACCATGTTGTACCATGAAACCATGCTACCATGTTGTGCCATGCTACCATGTTGTACCATGCTACCATGTTGTACCATGCTACCATGTTGTATCATGCTACCATGCTGTACCATGAAACCATGCTACCATGTTGTACCATGCTACACCATGAAACCATGCTGTACCATGCTACCATGTTGTACCATGCTACCATGTTGTACCATGCTACAATGTTGTACCATGAAACCATGCTACCATGTTGTACCATGCTACCATGTTGTACCATGCTACCATGTTGTGTTGCTACCATGCTGTGTTGTCATGTGTTGCTGCCATGCTGTGTTATCGTCTCTTTTTATGTAGTGTTGTCTCGCTTGTTGTGATGTGTGTTTTTTCCTATATTTATATTGTATTCATATATATTTTTCATCTCTGGCCCCCGTCCCAGCAGGATGGCCTTTTGTCTTTTGGTAGGCCGGCAGATAGCACCATATATACGGATTCATGTAAATGATATGCAGCAGATAGAACCATATATACTGATTCATGTAAATGATATGCAGCAGATAGAACCATATATACTGATTCATGTAAATGATATGCAGCAGATGGCACAATAGATACTGATTCATGTAAATGATATGCAGCAGATAGAACCATATATACTGATTCATGTAAATGATATGCAGCAGATAGAACCATATATACTGATTCATGTAAATGATATGCAGCAGATAGCACCATATATACGGATTCATGTAAATGATATGCAGCAGATAGAACCATATATACTGATTCATGTAAATGATATGCAGCAGATAGAACCATATATACTGATTCATGTAAATGATATGCAGCAGATGGCACAATAGATACTGATTCATGTAAATGATATGCAGCAGATGGCACAATAGATACTGATTCATGTAAATGATATGCAGCAGATAGAACCATATATACTGATTCATGTAAATGATATGCAGCAGATGGCACCATATATACGGATTAATGTAAATGATATGCAGCAGATAGAACCATATATACTGATTCATGTAAATGATATGCAGCAGATAGAACCATATATACTGATTCATGTAAATGATATGCAGCAGATAGAACCATATATACTGATTCATGTAAATGATATGCAGCAGATAGCACCATATATACGGATTCATGTAAATGATATGCAGCAGATAGAACCATATATACTGATTCATGTAAATGATATGCAGCAGATAGAACCATATATACTGATTCATGTAAATGATATGCAGCAGATAGCACCATATATACGGATTCATGTAAATGATATGCAGCAGATAGAACCATATATACTGATTCATGTAAATGATATGCAGCAGATAGAACCATATATACTGATTCATGTAAATGATATGCAGCAGATGGCACAATAGATACTGATTCATGTAAATGATATGCAGCAGATAGAACCATATATACTGATCCATGTAAATGATATGCAGCAGATGGCACAATATATGCTGATTCGTGTAAATGATATGCAGCAGATAGAACCATATATACTGATTCGTGTAAATGATATGCAGCAGATGGCACAATAGATACTGATTCATGTAAATGATATGCAGCAGATATAACCATATATACTGATTCATGTAAATGATATGCAGCAGATATAACCATATATACGGATTCATGTAAATGATATGCAGCAGATATAACCATATATACGGATTCATGTAAATGATATGCAGCAGATGGCACAATAGATACTGATTCATGTAAATGATATGCAGCAGATGGCACAATAGATACTGATTCATGTAAAAAAAGTTGAAATAACTGTCTGAAAACTAGGACAAATTAACAGAAAAATCTAGCTAAAGAATATACAACAATGCAAAATGAATACAATATAACATGCAAGTGTTATATACTCATAAAAAACAAGTCCAAAAGCCCCGAGACTTGTTTTCTGTGTTCTTGAAGACCATCTAATGTATGGCTTTTCATAGACACACCAATTAGTCTTCTCTGCAACAGATATATGATTAGAGTTTACAACGAGCTGATTCCTAGCTTGATTGCCTCTCTCTCTCTCTCTCTCTCACTCTCTCTCTCACTACCTTGTTCCCCATCTCTCTCTCTCTCTCTCTCTCTCTCTCTCTCTCTCTCTCTCTCTCTCTCTCTCTCTCTCTCTCTCTGTCTCTCTCTCTCTCTCTCTCTCTCTCTCTCTCTCTCTCTCTCTCCTCTCCCTCTCCCTCTCCCTCTCCCTCTCCCTCTCCCTCTCCCTCTCTCTCTCTCTCTCTACCTTGTTCCCCATCTCTCTCTCTTCTCCCTCTCTCTCTCTCTCTCTGCCTTGTTCCCCATCTTTCGCTCTCCCTCAGTGGTGTAATGTGGGACTCTAACACGGACGCTTGTAAGAAACATTTACATTACATTTACATTTAAGTCATTTAGCAGACGCTCTTATCCAGAGCGACTTAAACCCCGCTATGCCCTCAGGTAAATGATCAACCAGGCAAAGCATCAATACAGAACTAAGGAAGAATTATATTACACCGTCCCTAACGCTCGTCAGATGTGGCAAAATATTACGGACTGGTCAGTCATAGTAGTATGATAGGTGTTGTTTTACAGGGTCAGTCATAGTAGTATGATAGGTGTTGTTTTACAGGGTCAGTCATAGTAGTATGATAGGTGTTGTTTTACAGGGTCAGTCATAGTAGTATGATAGGTGTTGTTTTACAGGGTCAGTCATAGTAGTATGATAGGTGTTGTTTTACAGGGTCAGTCATAGTAGTATGATAGGTGTTGTTTTACAGGGTCAGTCATAGCAGTATGATAGGTGTTGTTTTACAGGGTCAGTCATAGTAGTGTGATAGGTGTTGTTTTACAGGGTCAGTCATAGTAGTGTGATAGGTGTTGTTTTACAGGGTCAGTCATAGTAGTGTGATAGGTGTTGTTTTACAGGATCAGTCATAGCAGTATGATAGGTGTTGTTTTACAGGGTCAGTCATAGTAGTGTGATAGGTGTTGTTTTACAGGGTCAGTCATAGTAGTGTGATAGGTGTTGTTTTACAGGGTCAGTCATAGTAATATGATAGGTGTTGCTTTACAGGGTCAGTCATAGTAATATGATAGGTGTTGTTTTACAGGGTCAGTCATAGTAATATGATAGGTGTTGCTTTACAGGGTCAGTCATAGTAGTATGATAGGTGTTGTTTTACAGGGTCAGTCATAGCAGTGTGATAGGTGTTGTTTTACAGGGTCAGTCATAGCAGTGTGATAGGTGTTGTTTTACAGGGTCAGTCATAGTAGTGTGATAGGTGTTGTTTTACAGGGTCAGTCAGAGTAGTATGATAGGTGTTGTTTTACAGGGTCAGTCATAGTAGTATGATAGGTGTTGTTTTACAGGGTCAGTCATAGCAGTATGATAGGTGTTGTTTTACAGGGTCAGTCATAGTAGTATGATAGGTGTTGTTTTACAGGGTCAGTCATAGCAGTATGATAGGTGTTGTTTTACAGGGTCAGTCATAGCAGTATGATAGGTGTTGTTTTACAGGGTCAGTCATAGTAGTATGATAGGTGTTGTTTTACAGGGTCAGTCATAGCAGTATGATAGGTGTTGTTTTACAGGGTCAGTCATAGTAGTGTGATAGGTGTTGTTTTACAGGGTCAGTCATAGTAGTATGATAGGTGTTGTTTTACAGGGTCAGTCATAGTAGTATGATAGGTGTTGTTTTACAGGGTCAGTCATAGTAGTATGATAGGTGTTGTTTTACAGGGTCAGTCATAGTAGTATGATAGGTGTTGTTTTACAGGGTCAGTCATAGTAGTATGATAGGTGTTGTTTTACAGGGTCAGTCATAGTAGTATGATAGGTGTTGTTTTACAGGGTCAGTCATAGTAGTATGATAGGTGTTGTTGTACAGGGTCAGTCATAGTAGTATGATAGGTGTTGTTTTACAGGGTCAGTCATATTCATATTCAACTAGACACCACAGATAGACACTACAACTAGACACTACAGATAGACACTACAACTAGACACTACAGATAGACACTACAACTAGACACTACAGATAGACACTACAGAAAGACACTACAACTAGACACTACAGATAGACACTACAGATAGACACTACAGATAGACACTACAACTAGACACTGCAGATAGACACTACAGTTAGACACTACAACTAGACACTACAGATAGACACTACAGATAGACACTACAGATAGACACTACAGATAGACACTACAGATAGACACTACAACTAGACACTACAGATAGACACTACAGATAGACACTACAACTAGACACTACAGATAGACACTACAGATAGACACTACAACTAGACACTACAGATAGACACTACAACTAGACACTACAGATAGACACTACAACTAGACACTGCAGTTAGACACTACAGTTAGACGCTACAACTAGACGCTACAGATAGACACTACAGATAGACACTACAGATAGACATTACAACTAGACACTACAACTAGACACTACAGATAGACACTACAACTAGACACTACAGATAGACACTACAGATAGACACTACATATAGACACTACAACTTGACACTACAGATAAACACTACAACTAGACACTACAGCTAGACACCACAGATAGACACTACAACTAGACACCACAGATAGACACTACAACTAGGCACCACCGATAGACACTACAGCTAGACACTACAGATAGACACTACAACTAGACACCACAGATAGACACTACAGCTAGACACTACAGATAGACACTACAGCTAGGCACCACCGATAGACACTACAGATAGACCGTACAGGTAGACACTATAACTAGACACTACAGATAGACACTACAACTAGACAACACAGATAGACACTACAACTAGACAACACAGATAGACACTACAACTAGACAACACAGATAGACACTACAACTAGACACTACAGCTAGACACTACAACTAGACACTACAACTAGACACTACAGATAGACACTACAACTAGACACTACAGATAGACACTACAACTAGACACTACAGATAGACACTACAACTAGACACTACAACTAGACACTACAGATAGACACTACAACTAGACACTACAACTAGACACTACAACTAGACACTACAGATAGACACTACAACTAGACACTACAACTAGACACTACAGATAGACACTACAACTAGACACTACAGATACACACTACAGATAGACACTACAACTAGACACTACAGCTAGACACCACAGATAGACACTACAACTAGACACTACAACTAGACACTACATAAAGACACTACAACTAGACACTACAGATAGATAGACACTACAGCTAGACAACACAGATAGACACTACAGATAGACACTACAACTAGACACTACAGATAGACACTACAACTAGACACTACAGATAGACACTACAGATAGACACTACAACTAGACACTACAACTAGACACTACAGATAGACACTACAACTAGACACTACAACTAGACACTACAGATAGACACTACAACTAGACACTACAACTAGACACTACAGATAGACACTACAGATAGACACTACAGTTAGACACTACAACTAGATACTACAGATAGACACTACAACTAGACAATACAACTAGACACTACAGATAGACACTACAACTAGACACTACATATATACAACACAGATAGACACTACAACTAGACACTACAGAGAGTCACTACAACTAGACACTACAACTAGACACTACAGATAGACACTTCAACTAGACACTACAGATAAACACTACAACTAGACACTACAACTAGACACTACAGATAGACACTACAGATAGACACTACAACTAGACACTACAGATAGACACTACAGATAGACACTACAACTAGACACTACAACTAGACACTACAGTTAGACACTACAGTTAGACACTACATATAGACACTACAGCTAGACACTACAGATAGACAACACAGATATATACTACAACTAGACACCACAGATAGACACTACAGTTAGACACTACAACTAGATACTACAGTCAGACACTACAACTAGACACTACAGATATATACTAAAACTAGACACTGCAGATAGACACTACAACTAGACACTACAACTAGACACTACAACTAGACACTACAACTAGACACTACAACTAGACACTACAGATAGACACTACAACTAGACACTACAACTAGACACTACAGATAGACACTACAACTAGACACTACAGATACACACTACAGATAGACACTACAACTAGACACTACAGCTAGACACCACAGATAGACACTACAACTAGACACTACAACTAGACACTACATAAAGACACTACAACTAGACACTACAGATAGATAGACACTACAGCTAGACAACACAGATAGACACTACAGATAGACACTACAACTAGACACTACAGATAGACACTACAACTAGACACTACAGATAGACACTACAGATAGACACTACAACTAGACACTACAACTAGACACTACAGATAGACACTACAACTAGACACTACAACTAGACACTACAGATAGACACTACAACTAGACACTACAACTAGACACTACAGATAGACACTACAGATAGACACTACAGTTAGACACTACAACTAGATACTACAGATAGACACTACAACTAGACAATACAACTAGACACTACAGATAGACACTACAACTAGACACTACATATATACAACACAGATAGACACTACAACTAGACACTACAGAGAGTCACTACAACTAGACACTACAACTAGACACTACAGATAGACACTTCAACTAGACACTACAGATAAACACTACAACTAGACACTACAACTAGACACTACAGATAGACACTACAGATAGACACTACAACTAGACACTACAGATAGACACTACAGATAGACACTACAACTAGACACTACAACTAGACACTACAGTTAGACACTACAGTTAGACACTACATATAGACACTACAGCTAGACACTACAGATAGACAACACAGATATATACTACAACTAGACACCACAGATAGACACTACAGTTAGACACTACAACTAGATACTACAGTCAGACACTACAACTAGACACTACAGATATATACTAAAACTAGACACTGCAGATAGACACTACAACTAGACACTACATATAGACACTACAACTAGACACTACAGTTAGACACTACAACTAGACACTACAGATAGACACTACAGCTAGACACCACAACTAGACACTACAGATAGACACTACAGATAGACACTACAGATAGAAACTACATATAGATAGACACTACAGCTAGGCAACACAGATAGACACTACAGATAGACACTACAACTAGACACTACAGATAGACACTACAGCTAGACAACACAGATAGACACTACAACTAGACACTACTGATAGACACTACAGCTAGACACTACAGATAGACACTACAACTAGACACTACAACTAGACACTACATAAAGACACTACAACTAGACACTACAGATAGATAGACACTACAGCTAGACAACACAGATAGACACTACAGATAGACACTACAACTAGACACTACAGATAGACACTACAACTAGACACTACAGATAGACACTACAGATAGACACTACAACTAGACACTACAGATAGACACTACAACTAGACACTACAACTAGACACTACAGATAGACACTACAACTAGACACTACAACTAGACACTACAACTAGACACTACAGATAGACACTACAGATAGACACTACAGTTAGACACTACAACTAGATACTACAGTCAGACACTACAACTAGACACTACATATAGACACTACAACTAGACACTACAGATAGACAATACAACTAGACACCACAGATAGACACTACAACTAGACACCACAGATAGACACTACAGATAGACACTACAGATAGACACTACAGATAGACACTACAGATAGACACCACAGATAGACAACACATATAGACACTACAGATAGACAACACAGATAGACACTACAACTAGACACCACAGATAGACACTACAGCTAGACACTACAGATAGACAACACAGATAGACAACACAGATATATACTACAACTAGACACCACAGATAGACAACACAGATAGACACTACAACTAGACACTACAGATAGACACTACAGATAGACACTACAGATAGACACTACAGATAGACAACACAGATATATACTACAACTAGACACTACAGATAGACACTACAACTAGATACCACAGATAGACACTACAACTAGACACCACAGATAGACACTACAGATAGACACCACAGATAGACAACACAGATAGACACTACAGATAGACAACACAGATAGACACTACAACTAGACACTACAGATAGACACTACAACTAGACACTACAGATAGACACTACAACTAGACACTACAGATAGACACTACAGATAGACACTACAGATAGACACTACAGATAGACACTACAGATAGACAACACAGATAGACAACACAGATATATACTACAACTAGACACCACAGATAGACACTACAGTTAGACACTACAGTTAGACACTACAACTAGACACTACAGATAGACACTACAGCTAGACACCACAGATAGACACTACAACTAGACACCACAACTAGACACTACAGATAGACACTACAGATAGACACTACAGATAGAAACTACATATAGATAGACACTACAGCTAGGCAACACAGATAGACACTACAGATAGACACTACAACTAGACACTACAGATAGACACTACAGCTAGACAACACAGATAGACACTACAACTAGACACTACTGATAGACACTACAGCTAGACACTACAGATAGACACTACAACTAGACACTACAACTAGACACTACATAAAGACACTACAACTAGACACTACAGATAGATAGACACTACAGCTAGACAACACAGATAGACACTACAGATAGACACTACAACTAGACACTACAGATAGACACTACAACTA
Source organism: Oncorhynchus gorbuscha (assembly GCF_021184085.1). NCBI lineage: Eukaryota > Metazoa > Chordata > Actinopteri > Salmoniformes > Salmonidae > Oncorhynchus > Oncorhynchus gorbuscha. Next base: position 3,401,445 of record NC_060185.1, read on the forward strand.
GACACTACAGATAGACACTACAGATAGACACTACAACTAGACACTACAGATAGACACTACAACTAGACACTACAACTAGACACTACAGATAGACACTACAACTAGACACTACAACTAGACACTACAACTAGACACTACAGATAGACACTACAGATAGACACTACAGTTAGACACTACAACTAGATACTACAGTCAGACACTACAACTAGACACTACATATAGACACTACAACTAGACACTACAGATAGACAATACAACTAGACACCACAGATAGACACTACAACTAGACACCACAGATAGACACTACAACTAGACACCACATATAGACACTACAACTAAACACCACATATAGACACTACAACTTGACACCACAGATAGACACTACAGATAGACACTACAGATAGACACTACAGATAGACACCACAGATAGACAACACATATAGACACTACAGATAGACAACACAGATAGACACTACAACTAGACACCACAGATAGACACTACAGCTAGACACTACAGATAGACAACACAGATAGACAACACAGATATATACTACAACTAGACACCACAGATAGACACTACAGATAGACACTACAGCTAGACACTACAGATAGACACTACAGATAGACACTACAGATAGACACTACAGATAGACAACACAGATATATACTACAACTAGACACTACAGATAGACACTACAACTAGACACCACAGATAGACACTACAACTAGACACCACAGATAGACACTACAGATAGACACCACAGATAGACAACACAGATAGACAACACAGATAGACACTACAACTAGACACTACAGATAGACACTACAACTAGACACTACAGATAGACACTACAGATAGACACTACAGATAGACACTACAGATAGACACTACAGATAGACAACACAGATAGACAACACAGATATATACTACAACTAGACACCACAGATAGACACTACAGATAGACACTACAGATAGACAACACAGATAGACAACACAGATAGACAACACAGATATATACTACAACTAGACACTACAGATAGACACTACAACTAGACACCACAGATAGACACTACAACTAGACACTACAACTAGACACCACAGATAGACACTACAGCTAGACACTACAGATAGACACTACAGATAGACACTACAGATAGACAACACAGATATATACTACAACTAGACAGGAACTTTTTTGTTGTTGTTTTTGTTTACAGTATAATACCGTACATTTTACGGTCTTGTAATGTGTGTCATCACACAGTACTTCCCATGACCACGTATTTATATTACTGTAGTATTGTAGTACTTAAACTCGCCACCGGGGGTTCTGTCAGCTAATTCACTGCAAACCCCTTTTACAGCAACATGTGGGTGGATCGGCGAGTTCGGTGCCAAAGTGGGGTTCAATCAGGTGGCTCTGTTAAACGAGACCTGTACGACACTGCACTAAGCTAGCCTGGTCTAAATCGTTTTAAATAGCAGGAGTGTACAGGTTCGGTACTCGTAGCCGAATTCTACACAACGGCAGTCAGTCCTACCTACACCCCCCCACCTCCCACCACCACCACCCAGCTGCACCACAGAAAAGATCAATATCCATAAAGATCCATCAGTCATGCAAAGAGAGATTAAAGTCCTCTGAAAGTGGTCAAAGTCATAAATGAAGTCAGGGTATTGCCATACATCTTCAGAGGAGACCATTAGTCTCACCATACAAAAGGTTTCAGTGTCTGGAGGTGGTTCATTAACGGGGCATTCATCCTCCAACAGCCCACATGGACTCAAACTAACACTAACGCACACAGTCACCTCCATGAGCACACAGTCACCTCCCTGAGCACACAGTCACCTCCCTGAACACACAGTCACCTCCCTGAACACACAGTCACCTGCCTGAACACACAGTCACCTGCCTGAACACACAGTCACCTCCCTGAACACACAGTCACCTCCCTGAACACACAGTCACCTCCCTGAACACACAGTCACCTCCCTGAACACACAGTCACCTCCCTGAACACACAGTCACCTCCCTGAACACACAGTCACCTCCCTGAGCACACAGTCACCTCCGTGAGCACACAGTCACCTCCGTGAGCACACAGTCACCTCCGTGAGCACACAGTCACCTCCCTGAGCACACAGTCACCTCCCTGAGCACACAGTCACCTCCATGAGCACACAGTCACCTCCCTAAGCACACAGTCACCTCCATAATATATGCCATTTAGCAGACGCTTTTATCCAAAGCGACTTACAGTCATGTGTGCATACATTCTACGTATGGGTGGTCCCGGGGATCGAACCCACTACCCTGGCGTTACAAGCGCCATGCTCTACCAACTGAGCTACAGAAGGACCATGAACACACAGTCACCTCCATGAGCACACAGTCACCTCCATGAGCACACAGTCACCTCCCTGAGCACACAGTCACCTCCCTGAGCACACAGTCACCTCCCTGAACACACAGTCACCTCCCTGAACACACAGTCACCTCCCAGAACACACAGTCACCTCCCTGAACACACAGTCACCTCCCTAAGCACACAGTCACCGCCCTGAGCACACACAGTCACCTCCATGAACACACAGTCACCTCCCTGAACACACAGTCACCTCCATGAGCACACAGTCACCTCCCTGAGCACACAGTCACCTCCCTGAGCACACAGTCACCTCCCTGAACACACAGTCACCTCCATGAGCACACAGTCACCTCCCTGAGCACACAGTCACCTCCCTGAACACACAGTCACCTCCCTGAACACACAGTCACCTCCCTGAACACACAGTCACCTCCCTGAACACACAGTCACCTCCCTGAACACACAGTCACCTACCTGAACACACAGTCACCTCCCTGAACACACAGTCACCTACCTGAACACACAGTCACCTACCTGAACACACAGTCACCTCCATGAACACACAGTCACCTCCTTTAAAGGACCACGGTCTCTCTCCTCTGTCTAGTTGCCATATCTGATTGGCTCTGCCATCGTTCAGAACATTACAGCAGCAGTGTTGTGGGGACTTTTAGTGAGGAGCGTCCCACCATGTGCTCTTGCTGCACTTCCTGACAGCCTGTCCCTGTGGGCCTGCCCTTAAAACATGGCCCACGACTGCCTGAGAGGAGAGAGGCAGGGATGGATGGAGGGAGGAGGGAGCCTCCAGAATAGAGGGAGAGAATGGCCCAGAGAGAGAGAGAGAGAGAGAGAGAGACACTCCTTCCCTCCTCTCCCTAAGGGCCAGCACCCACTACACCACACACCAACCCACCAGGGAATGTATCTACTTATAAGCAACATAATTAAATGACCGGGTGAACAAACGGGTCGACTGTGAGCTGCAGGTAGGTAAGAGGGTGTGAAGGCGTATCCGCTGACATGGCGTATCCATGGTTACAGTGTTGCATCACACCTCCTCCCTGGGGGACAGGCCAGAACACAGTCAGTTGAAGAGGGCAATCGGTACAAACAGCCAGGGTTAGGGTTCTCTCTTTTCTCTCTGCCTCAGTCAGCACTCCTCTCTTGTCCTGTTACAACCTGCTCTGTCCCTGTGGTGCCTCCTTCAAAACACAGGTGGGCTGAATGTATTTAATGCTTATGCTAGCTCTGGTGCCTCCTTCAAAACACAGGTGGGCTGAATGTATGTAATGCTAATGCTAGCTCTGGTGCCTCCTTCAAAACACAGGTGGGCTGAATGTTTGTAATGCTAATGCTAGCTCTGGTGCCTCATTCAAAACACAGGTGGGCTGAATGTCTTTAATGCTAATGCTAGCTGTGGTGCCTCCTTCAAAACACAGGTGGGCTGAATGTATGTAATGCTAATGCTAGCTGTGGTGCCTCCTTCAAAACACAGATGGGCTGAATGTATGTAATGCTAATGCTAGCTGTGGTGCCTCCTTCAAAACACAGATGGGCTGAATGTCTTCAAGGCTAATGCTAGCTCCGGTGCCTGCTTTGAAAACAAACAGCGCATTCAGGAAAGTATTCAGACCCCTTGACTTGGGGTGAAAAGAGAGTAAAGGAGTGGGCTGTGGGGCCCACACGTGGAGGAGGGACCGCTATCCTCACCACCTGGATCCGCCCCATCAGGAGGTCCAGGATCCAGTCAAAGAGGGAGTTGTTCATGAACATGCTTGGAGAACATTTAGGGATTGTGTAGGTTTTAAGTAGTAGATATCCTCACCACCTGGATCCGCCCCATCAGGAGGTCCAGGATCCAGTCAAAGAGGGAGTTGTTCATGAACATGCTCGGAGAACATTTAGGGATTGTGTAGGTTTTAAGTAGTAGATATCCCCCCCCCCAAAAAAAGAGCCCAGTAGTTACACAGTAATCATTAAAGAGAGAATGATGTTTGAATAAGGAATATGTAGTGTTTACCAGTAGTGACACACTCATTACCACCTAAAGCTCTGCTGATTTTACAACACATCTCAACAGCAACCCACTTGTAAAACCCGGTAGGTTTGGTGTAGATGGTAGTGATGAGGGTCCCTGTGAGAGGGATTTTGTATATCATTTACATTGACATCTGAGTCATTGTGTCACTGGAGGAGGCTGTTGAGAGGAGGACGGCTCATAGTAATGTCTGGACTGGAGTCAATGGAAGGGTATTGAACACCTGGAAACCACAGGAGGCTGTTGAGAGGAGGACGGCTCATAGTAATGTCTGGACTGGAGTCGATGGAATGGTATGGAACACCTGGAAACCACAGGAGGCTGTTGAGAGGAGGACGGCTCATAGTAATGTCTGGACTGGAGTCAATGGAATGGTATGGAACACCTGGAAACCACAGGAGGCTGTTGAGAGGAGGACGGCTCATAGTAATGTCTGGACTGGAGTCAATGGAATGGTATGGAACACCTGGAAACCACAGGAGGCTGTTGAGAGGAGGACGGCTCATAGTAATGTCTGGACTGGAGTCAATGGAATGGTATGGAACACCTGGAAACCACAGGAGGCTGTTGAGAGGAGGACGGCTCATAGTAATGTCTGGACTGGAGTCACCTGGAAACCACAGGAGGCTGGAAGGAGGACGGCTCATAGTAATGTCTGGACTGGAGTCAATGGAATGGTATCGAACACCTGGAAACCACAGGAGGCTGTTGAGAGGAGGACGGCTCATAGTAATGTCTGGACTGGAGTCAATGGAAGGGTATGGAACACCTGGAAACCACAGGAGGCTGTTGAGAGGAGGACGGCTCATAGTAATGTCTGGACTGGAGTCAATGGAATGGTATCGAACACCTGGAAACCACAGGAGGCTGTTGAGAGGAGGACGGCTCATAGTAATGTCTGGACTGGAGTCAATGGAAGGGTATGGAACACCTGGAAACCACAGGAGGCTGTTGAGAGGAGGACGGCTCATAGTAATGTCTGGACTGGAGTCAATGGAATGGTATGGAACACCTGGAAACCACAGGAGGCTGTTGAGAGGAGGACGGCTCATAGTAATGTCTGGACTGGAGTCAATGGAAGGGTATGGAACACCTGGAAACCACAGGAGGCTGTTGAGAGGAGGACGGCTCATAGTAAAGTCTGGACTGGAGTCAATGGAATGGTATGGAACACCTGGAAACCACAGGAGGCTGTTGCGAGGAGGACGGCTCATAGTAATGTCTGGACTGGAGTCAATGGAATGGTATCGAACACCTGGAAACCACAGGAGGCTGTTGAGAGGAGGACGGCTCATAGTAATGTCTGGAAACCTGATGTTTGATGTATGTGTTACCATTCCACCGATTCCACTCCAGTCATTAGAACGAGCCCAGTCAAGGTGCCACCAACATCCTGTGATGGACACGAGCACATCAACCAAACACCGACACTCAGACAGGAAGTTGTGAAATGGGCTTCCAAACGATCCATCATTGGAAAAAAAAAAAACAAATAAATATCCTCTGACAATGACATTTTAACTGCCAGGTAATCAATATCGCAACATTTGGAAAGAGGTAATGTATGATAAAGTTATAAAACAAATACCTATAAATGCTGTATCTCACAGACACGCCTGCCCATTACAGACATAATGGAAATGATATCTGTGTGGTAATAAAATAGCATTTAACGAGTGCAGAAAAAGGGGAGTCCATTTAAGACTGACCTAAGACATCTCAATCAGCTCTCGGGCTCTCTGATCTGTGGGAAGACACAACCACCCATTAGTCACAGGATGTATCCCCAAACGGCAAACCCTCTATTCCCTATATAGTGCACTACCTTTCATCAGATCCCTACAGGTTAAAAGAAGTGCACTATAAAGGGAACATGGTGTTATTTGGTATGCAGACAGAGACGTAGTGCTGAAAGGACGTAGGACAACAATTACACATAGTTCTGGATGCAGAACTAAAAGCACATTAATATTGGTAGCAGAGACTGGCCTTCCCAACAGCCTGTGATTGGCCGTCCCAACAGCCTGTGATTGGCCTTCCCAACAGCCTGTGATTGGCCTTCCCAACAGCCTGTGATTGGCCTTCCCAACAGCCTGTGATTGGCCTTCCCAACAGCCTGTGATTGGCCTTCTCAACAGCCTGTGATTGGCCGTCCCAACAGCCTGTGATTGGCCTTCCCAACAGCCTGTGATTGGCCTTCCCAACAGCCTGTGATTGGCCTTCCCAACAGCCTGTGATTGGCCTTCCCAACAGCCTGTGATTGGCCTTCCCAACAGCCTGTGATTGGCCTTCCCAACAGCCTGTGATTGGGCATGAACTAAAAAAAAAGCATTTAGCATGTTTAAAGAAAAAAAAAATAAGAAGAAAATAATTCAGTATTTGGCTGAGAGGCTCTAATTGTCACAATACCAGAATCTGTGTAACCAATCACGGGACACCAACAAGACAGGAGCATAGAGGAGAGTAGCCGACAGGTAAGAGAGTCACCTTCAATCATTCAAAAGCTGAAAGAAATAGCTGAAGGAGACTATTATCCTATGAGTACAGAATCAAAAACAACACAGGGGAGGTATCTAGGCCCTGATCAATACTAGTTATATTAACAACACAGGGGAGGTATCTAGGCCCTGATCAATACTAGTTATATTAACAACACAGGGGAGGTATCTAGGCCCTGATCAATACTAGTTATATTAACAACACAGGGGAGGTATCTAGGCCCTGATCAATACTAGTTATTTTAACAACAGAGGGGGTATCTAGGCCCTGATCAATACTAGTTATTTTAACACAGAGGTGGTATCTAGGCCCTGATCAATACTAGTACACACTAGACCCTAGCAGGCAGTACTAGTACACACTAGACCCTAGCAGGCAGTACTAGTACACACTAGACCCTAGCAGGCAGTACTAGTACACACTAGACCCTAGCAGGCAGTACTAGTACACACTAGACCCTAGCAGGCAGTACTAGTACACACTAGACCCTAGCAGGCAGTACTAGTACACACTAGACCCTAGCAGGCAGTACTAGTACACACTAGACCCTAGCAGGCAGTACTAGTACACACTAGACCCTAGCAGGCAGTACTAGTACACACTAGACCCTAGCAGGCAGTACTAGTACACACTAGACCCTAGCAGGCAGTACTAGTACACACTAGACCCTAGCAGGCAGTACTAGTACACACTAGACCCTAGCAGGCAGTACTAGTACACACTAGACCCTAGCAGGCAGTACTAGTACACACTAGACCCTAGCAGGCAGTACTAGTACACACTAGACCCTAGCAGGCAGTACTAGTACACACTAGACCCTAGCAGGCAGTACTAGTACACACTAGACCCTAGCAGGCAGTACTAGTACACACTAGACCCTAGCAGGCAGTACTAGTACACACTAGACCCTAGCAGGCAGTACTAGTACACACTAGACCCTAGCAGGCAGTACTAGTACACACTAGACCCTAGCAGGCAGTACTAGTACACACTAGACCCTAGCAGGCAGTACTAGTACACACTAGACCCTAGCAGGCAGTACTAGTATATACTAGACCCTAGCAGGCAGTACTACTACATACTAGACCCTGGACTACACACTAGACCCTAGCAGGCAGTACTAGTACATACTAGACCCTAGACTACACACTAGACCCTCCAGTATTCAGCTGTGGTCAAACAGAGGTGGCTCTCCTCAGCAGCACCCTGGAGGGATAATGAAAAGTATTTGAGAAAGGAGAGTGAAGATGGCCTCTCTCTCTCCTCAGGGTGATTCCAACAACATCCACAACCACCACTCTCTCTCCCTCCCTTCATCCACCACCACTCTCTCTCCCTCCCCTCATCCACCACTATCACCCTGTCCCTCTCTGTCTCCCCTCATCCACCACCATCACTCTGTCCCTCTCTGTCTCCCCTCATCCACAACCATCACTCTGTCCCTCTCTCCCTCCCCTCATCCACCACCACTCTCTCTCCCTCTCTCCCTCCCATCATCCACCACCATCACTCTGTCCCTCTCTGTCTCCCCTCATCCACAACCATCACTCTGTCCCTCTCTGTCTCGTCTCATCCACAACCACCACTCTCTCTCCCTCTCTCCCTCCCCTCATCCACAACCATCACTATGTCCCTCTCTCCCTCCCCTCATCCACCACCATCACTCTGTCCCTCTCTCCCTCCCCTCATCCACAACCATCACTATGTCCCTCTCTCCCTCCCCTCATCCACCACCATCACTCTGTCCCTCTCTGTCTCCCCTCATCCACCACCATCACTCTGTCCCTCTCTGTCTCCCCTCATCCACAACCATCACTCTGTCTCCCCTCATCCACCACCACTCTCTCTCCCTCTCTCCCTCCCCTCATCCACCACCATCACTCTGTCCCTCTCTGTCTCCCCTTATCCACAACCATCACTCTGTCCCTCTCTCCCTCCCCTCACCCACCACCATCACTCTGTCTCCCCTCATCCACAACCATCACTCTGTCTCCCCTCATCCACCACCACTCTCTCTCCCTCTCTCCCTCCCCTCATCCACCACCATCACTCTGTCCCTCTCTCCCTCCCCTCACCCACCACCATCACTCTGTCTCTCCTCATCCACAACCATCACTCTGTCCCTCTCTCCCTCCCCTCATCCACAACCATCACTCTGTCCCTCTCTGTCTCCCCTCATCCACAACCATCACTCTGTCCCTCTCTCCCTCCCCTCATCCACAACCATCACTCTGTCCCTCTCTGTCTCCCCTCATCCACAACCATCACTCTGTCCCTCTCTGTCTCCCCTCATCCACAACCATCACTCTGTCCCTCTCTCCCTCCCCTCATCCACCACCATCACTCTGTCTCTCCTCATCCACAACCATCACTCTGTCCCTCTCTCCCTCCCCTCATCCACAACCATCACTGTGTCCCTCTCTGTCTCCCCTCATCCACAACCATCACTCTGTCCCTCTCTGTCTCCCCTCATCCACAACCATCACTATGTCCCTCTCTCCCTCCCCTCATCCACCACCATCACTCTGTCCCTCTCTGTCTCCCCTCATCCACAACCATCACTCTGTCCCTCTCTCCCTCCCCTCATCCACCACCATCACTCTGTCTCTCCTCATCCACAACCATCACTCTGTCCCTCTCTCCCTCCCCTCATCCACAACCATCACTCTGTCCCTCTCTGTCTCCCCTCATCCACAACCATCACCCTGTCCCTCTCTGTCTCCCCTCATCCACAACCATCACTCTCTCTCCCTCTCTCCCTCCCCTCATCCACCACCATCACCCTGTCCCTCTCTGTCTCCCCTCATCCACCACCATCACTCTGTCCCTCTCTCCCTCCCCTCATCCACCACCATCACTCTGTCTCTCCTCATCCACAACCATCACTCTGTCCCTCTCTCCCTCCCCTCACCCACCACCACTCTCTCTCCCTCTCTCCCTCCCCTCATCCACCACCATCACTCTGTCCCTCTCTGTCTCCCCTCATCCACAACCATCACTCTGTCCCTCTCTCCCTCCCCTCATCCACAACCATCACTCTGTCCCTCTCTGTCTCCCCTCATCCACAACCATCACCCTGTCCCTCTCTGTCTCCCCTCATCCACAACCATCACTCTCTCCCCTCTCTCCCTCCCCTCATCCACCACCATCACCCTGTCCCTCTCTGTCTCCCCTCATCCACCACCATCACTCTGTCCCTCTCTCCCTCCCCTCATCCACCACCATCACTCTGTCTCTCCTCATCCACAACCATCCTCTGTCCCTCTCTCCTCCCCTCACCCACCACCACTTCTCTCCCTCTCTCTCCCCTCATCCACCACCATCACTCTGTCCCTCTCTGTCTCCCCTCATCCACAACCATCACTCTGTCCCATCTCTCCCTCCCCTCATCCACAACCATCACTCTGTCCCTCTCTGTCTCCCCTCATCCACAACCATCACTCTGTCCCTCTCTCCCTCCCCTCATCCACAACCATCACTGTGTCCCTCTCTGTCTCCCCTCATCCACAACCATCACTCTGTCCCTCTCTGTCTCCCCTCATCCACAACCATCACTATGTCCCTCTCTCCCTCCCCTCATCCACCACCATCACTCTGTCCCTCTCTGTCTCCCATCATCCACAACCATCACTCTGTCCCTCTCTCCCTCCCCTCATCCACCACCATCACTCTGTCTCTCCTCATCCACAACCATCACTCTGTCCCTCTCTCCCTCCCCTCATCCACAACCATCAGTCCCTCTGTCTCCCCTCATCCACAACCATCACCCTGTCCCTCTCTGTCTCCCCTCATCCACAACCACCACTCACTCTCCCTCTCTCCCTCCCCTCATCCACCACCATCACCCTGTCCCTCTCTGTCCCCTCATCCACCACCATCACTCTGTCCCACTCTCCCTCCCCTCATCCACAACCATCACTCTGTCCCTCTCTGTCTCCCCTCATCCACCACCATCACTCTGTCCCTCTCTGTCTCCCCTCATCCACCACCATCACTCTGTCTCCCCTCATCCACAACCATCACTCTGTCTCCCCTCATCCACAACCACTCTCTCTCCCTCTCTGTCTCCCCTCATCCACCACCATCACTCTGTCCCTCTCTGTCACCCCTCATCCACAACCATCACCCTATCCCTCTCTGTCTCCCCTCATCCACCACCATCAGTCTGTCCCTCTCTGTCTCCCCTCATCCACCACTCTCTATCCCTCTCTGTCTCCCCTCATCCACCACCATCACCCTGTCCCTCTCTGTCTCCCCTCATCCTTGACTACATTCTCCGTCTCTGAGGAAAGGGGGCCTGGGCTGAGTGCCCTGACTGCAAACGGTCCTCACTGAGAGACACCATCTGTTAGCCTGCTACAGGTCTGCTCTGCTTGAGACCACACACACACACACAGCTAGAGACACACACACACACACACACACACACACACAGCTACACAGACCACACACACACACACATTCGGTGGCAGACCGACAGCACACAGAGAAGAAAGAACAGATTGATGCCTGAAGATTGTAATCAGAGAGACCACTAGCTAGAGACCACTACACCCTCAGCTAGAGACCACTACACCCCTCAGACAGAGACCACTACACCCCTCAGCTAGAGACCACTACACCCCTCAGCTAGAGACCACTACACCCCTCAGCTAGCTAGAGACCACTAGAGACCACTACACCCCTCAGCTAGAGACCACTACACCCCTCAGCTAGAGACCACTACACCCCAGCTAGAGACCACTACACCCTCAGCTAGAGACCACTACACCCCTCAGCTAGAGAGCTAGAGTCACTACACCCCTCAGATAGAGACCACTACACCCCTCAGCCCACTACACCCCTCAGCTAGAGACCACTACACCCCTCAGAGACCAGCTAGAGACCACTACACCCCTCAGCTAGAGACCACTACACCCCTCAGCTAGAGACCACTACACCCCTCAGCTAGAGACCACTACACCCCTCAGCTAGAGACCACTACACCCCTCAGCTAGAGACCACTACACCCCTCAGCTAGAGACCAGCTAGAGACCACTACACCCCTCAGCTAGAGACCACTACACCCCTCAGCTAGAGACCACTACACCCCTCAGCTAGAGACCACTACACCCCTCACACCCCCCTCAGCTAGAGACCCACTACACCCCTCAGCTAGAGACCACTCAGTTAGAGACACCCCCCTCAGCTAGAGACCACTACACCCCTCAGCTAGAGACCACTACACACCCCTCAGCTAGAGACCACTACCCCTCAGCCCACTCAGCTAGAGACCACTACACCCCTCAGCTAGAGACCACTACACCCCTCACCCACTCAGCTAGAGACCACTACACCCCTCAGCTCAGCTAGAGACCACACCCCTACACCCCTCAGCTAGAGACCACTACACCCCTCAGCTAGAGACCACCACACCCCTCAGCTAGAGACCACTACACCCCTCAGCTAGAGACCACCACACCCCTCAGCTAGAGACCACCACACCCCTCAGATAGAGACCACCACACCCCTAGAGACCACCACACCCCTCAGCTAGAGACACCCCCCTCAGATAGAGACCACTACACCCCTCAGATAGAGACCACTACACCCCTCAGATAGAGACCACTACACCCCAGATCAGATAGAGACCACTACACCCCTCAGATAGAGACCAGACAGAGACCACTAGATAAAGACCACTACACCCCTCAGATAGAGACCACTACACCCCTCAGATAGAGACCACTACACCCCTCAGATAGAGACCACTACACCCCTCAGCTAGAGACCACTACACCCCTCAGATAGAGACCACTACACCCCTCAGATAGAGACCACCACACCCCTCAGCTAGAGACCACTACAGAGACCACTACACCCCTCAGATAGAGACCACTACACCCCTCAGCTAGAGACCACTACACCCCTCAGATAGAGACCACTACACCCCTCAGATAGAGACTACCACACTAATGAACCCGTCTCCCTGATTCCTTACCCTCCAGTTTTAGATCCTAACCTTGTTTTGTCTGATCTTACTGGGCATCCCAAATGGCACCCTATTCACTATGTAGTGCACTTTTGACTGGAGTCCTATGGATCATTACATTTACATTTAAGTCATTTAGCAGACGCTCTTATCCAGAGATCATGTAGGGAATAGGGTGCAATTTCTTTTGGGACGCAGTTTTACTTTCCCGGTGCTTTGGGATCGATTTTTCTACTGACAAAGCCCCCCCCCCCCACACACACACACACACACACACACACACACACACACACACACACACACACACACACACACACACACACACACACACACACACACACACACACACACACACACACACACACACACACACACACACTCTCTCTCTCTCTCTCTCTGGGGCTTGTCTCTTTGTTCTGGGATGAGAAGACAAGGGTTTAAATCCCCTGACCTCACAGTGTTAACAACATCCTACAAGGCCCTGACCTCACAGTGGTAACAACATCCTACAAGGCCCAGTGGTAACAACATCCTACAAGGCCCTGACCTCACAGTGGTAACAACATCCTACAAGGCCCAGTGGTAACAACATCCTACAAGGCCCAGTGGTAACAACATCCTACAAGGCCCAGTGGTAACAACATCCTACAAGGCCCTAACCTCACAGTGGTAACAACATCCTACAAGGCCCTGACCTCACAGTGGTAACAACATCCTACAAGGCCCTGACCTCACAGTGGTAACAACATCCTACAAGGCCCTGACCTCACAGTGGTAACAACATCCTACAAGGCCCAGTGGTAACAACATCCTACAAGGCCCTGACCTCACAGTGGTAACAACATCCTACAAGGCCCAGTGGTAACAACATCATACAAGGCCCAGTGGTAACAACATCCTACAAGGCCCTGACCTCACAGTGGTAACAACATCATACAAGGCCCAGTGGTAACAACATCCTACAAGGCCCTGACCTCACAGTGGTAACAACATCATACAAGGCCCAGTGGTAACAACATCCTACAAGGCCCTGACCTCACAGTGGTAACAACATCATACAAGGCCCAGTGGTAACAACATCCTACAAGGCCCTGACCTCACAGTGGTAACAACATCCTACAAGGCCCAGTGGTAACAACATCCTACAAGGCCCAGTGGTAACAACATCCTACAAGGCCCAGTGGTAACAACATCCTACAAGGCCCTAACCTCACAGTGGTAACAACATCCTACAAGGCCCTGACCTCACAGTGGTAACAACATCCTACAAGGCCCAGTGGTAACAACATCCTAAAAGGCCCAGTGGTAACAACATCCTTTAAGGCCCTGACCTCACAGAGGTAACAACATCCTTACAAGGCAGAAGGTGTGACAGCCACCTATTGCTGGCCGGCTGGCTGGTTGTACAGGCCTATGGCTGGCCGGCTGGCTAGTTGTACAGGCCTATGGCTGGCTGGCTAGTTGTACAGGCCTATGGCTGGCTGGCTGGCTGGCTGGCTGGCTGGCTGGCTGGCTGGCTGGCTGGCTAGTTGTACAGGCCTATGGCTGGCTGGCTAGTTGTACAGGCCTATGGCTGGCTGGCTAGTTGTACAGGCCTATGGCTGGCTGGCTAGTTGTACAGGCCTATGGCTGGCTGGCTGGTTGTACAGGCCTATGGCTGGCTGGCTAGTTGTACAGGCCTATGGCTGGCTGGCTGGTTGTACAGGCCTATGGTTGGCCGGCTGGCTAGTTGTACAGGCCTATGGCTGGCTGGCTGGCTGGCTGGCTAGTTGTACAGGCCTATGGCTGGCTGGCTGGTTGTACAGGCCTATGGTTGGCCGGCTGGCTAGTTGTACAGGCCTATGGCTGGCTGGCTAGTTGTACAGGCCTATGGCTGGCTGGCTGGCTGGCTGGCTAGTTGTACAGGCCTATGGCTGGCTGGCTAGTTGTACAGGCCTATGGCTGGCTGGCTAGTTGTACAGGCCTATGGCTGGCTGGCTAGTTGTACAGGCCTATGGCTGGCTGGCTAGTTGTACAGGCCTATGGCTGGCTGGCTAGTTGTACAGGCCTATGGCTGGCTGGCTGGTTGTACAGGCCTATGGCTGGCTGGCTAGTTGTACAGGCCTATGGCTGGCTGGCTGGTTGTACAGGCCTATGGCTGGCTGGCTGGTTGTACAGGCCTATGGCTGGCTGGCTAGTTGTACAGGCCTATGGCTGGCTGGCTGGCTAGTTGTAAAGGCCTATGGCCGGCTGGCTAGTTGTACAGGCCTATGGCCGGCTGGCTAGTTGTACAGGCCTATGGCCGGCTGGCTAGTTGTACAGGCCTATGGCCGGCTGGCTAGTTGTACAGGCCTATGGCTTTGTGACTAACATAAATGGAATAATGTGTCCAAATGGGGGGGGTGGGGGGGGGGTCAATATCAAAAGTAACAGTCAGTATCTGGTGTGGCCACCAGCTGCATTAAGTACTGCAGTACTTAACACCCTCCGATCCAACAGGTCCCAGACGTTGAGATCCGGGCTCTTCGCTGGCCATGGCAGAACACCGACATTCCTGTCTTGCAGGAAATCACGCACAGAACGAGCAGTATGGCTGGTGGCATTGTCATGCTGGAGGGTCATGTCAGGATGAGCCTGCAGGAAGGGTACCACATGAGGGAGGAGGATGTCTTCCCTGTAATGCACAGCGTTGAGATTGCCTGCAATAACGACAAACTCAGTCGGATGATGCTGTGACACACCGCCCCAGACCACGACGGACCCTCCACCTCCAAATCGATCCCACTCCAGAGTACAGGCCTCTGTGTAACGCTCATTCCTTCGACGATAAACGTGAATCCGACCATCACCCCTGGTGAGACAAAACCGTGACTCGTCTGTGAAGAGCACTTTTTGCCAGTCCTGTCTGGTCCAGCGACGGTGGATTTGTGCCCATAGGCAACGTTGTTGCCGGCGATGTCTGGTGACGATCTGCCTTGCAACAGGCCTACAAGCCCTCAGTCCAGCCTCTCTCAGCCTATTGCAGACAGTCTGAGCACTGATGGAGGGATTGTGTGTTCCTGGTGTAATTCAGGCAGTTGTTGTTGCCATCCTGTACTTGTCCAGCAGGTGTGATGTTCTGATGAACTGATCCTGTGCTGGTGTTGTTACACGTGGTCTGCCACTGCGAGGACGATCAGCTGTCCATCCCTGTCTCCCTGTAGCGCTGTCTTAGGCGTCTCACAGTACGGACATTGCAATGTATTGCCCTGGCCACATCTGCAGTCCTCATGCCTCCTTGCAGCATGGCTAAGGCACGCTCACGCAGATGAGCAGGGACCCTGGGCATCTTTCTTTTGGTGTTTTTCAGAGTCCGTAGAAAGGCCTCTTTAGTGTCCTAAGTTTTCATAACTGTGACCTTAATTGCCTACCATCTGTAAGCTGTTAGTGTCTTAACGACCGTTCCACAGGTGCATGTCCATTAATTGTTTATGGATCAACAAGTATGGGAAACAGTGTTTATGGTTCTCAATCAGGGACAGCTGTCTATAGTTGTCTCTGATTGGGAATCATACTTAGGCAGCCTGCTTTGCCACCTTAGGTTGTGGGATGTTGTTTTTTGTTAGCTCTCTGTAGCCAGCAGAATGTGACATTCGTTATTCCTTTGTGGTTTTGTTTAGTGTTCTGAGAATATAAAGAATCATGAACACGTACCACGCTGCACCTTGTTCTACTTCATACGACGTTACAGTCAGAGTGTTTTTACTCATCTCTCTGATCTCTCCTCTCCCCTCCTCTCCTCTCCTGTCTAATAGTTCAGGCTAGATCAATCCTCTCTCTTCTCTGCTCTCTCCTGTCCTCTCCTCTCTCCCTCCTGTCCTCTCTCTCTCACCCTCCTGTCCTCTGTCTCTGTCTCTGTCTCTGTCTCTGTCTCTGTCTCTGTCTCTGTCTCTGTCTCTGTCTCTGTCTCTGTCTCTGTCTCTGTCTCTGTCTCTCTCTCTCTCTCTCTCTCTCTCTCTCTCTCTCTCTCTCTCTCTCTCTCTCTCTCTCTCTCTCTCTCTCTCTCTCTCTCTCTCTCTCTCTCTCTCTCTCTCTCTCTCTCTCTCTCTCTCTCTCTCTCTCTCTCTCTCTCTCTCTCTCTCTCTCTCTCTCTCTCTCTCTCTCTCTTCATCCCTCCACTGGTGAATAAACACAATGACATGAATAAATAATGACCAATTCTGCTGTGAATTCAGAGGGAGGGAGGAAGGGAGAGTGACAGAGAGGGAGGGAGGGAGCCATTGAGGGAAAGGGAGAGAGGGAGGGAACCATTGAGGGAAAGGGAGAGAGGGAGGGAGGGAACCATTGAGGGAAAGGGAGAGAGGGAGGGAACCATTGAGGGAAAGGGAGAGAGAGAGGGAGGGAGAGAAGGAGGGAGAGGAAAAGAACACTAAAGTTTACTTTCTGGTGTTTGAGAGCAAGCGGAGCCTGAAATTGTTATCGTCCCATTACAGGTCCAGGTGGCTAGCCCGAGGGCTCAGTAGCTGGGTCCTCCCTCCACGTCCCTAGACTGAATCCCAAATAGCCCCCTAATCCATTTATAGTGCACTACTTTTTTTAGTGCACTACCTGAAAGGGCTCTGGTCAAAAGTAGGAGCCATTTGGGATGTAAATCTAGTGTTCCTCCGTCCATTCATTCCCAGGCCTGGCCTAATAAAATGATTCAGTATGCCCTAAATAAACACTCAGGCCTGTTTCAGTATGCCCTAAATAAACACTCAGGCCTGCTTCAGTATGCCATAAATAAACACTCAGGCCTGCTTCAGTATGCCATAAATAAACACTCAGGCCTGCTTCAGTATGTCCTAAGTAAACACTCAGGCCTGCTTCAGTATGCCCTAAATAAACACTCAGGCCTGCTTCAGTATGCCCTAAATAAACACTCAGGCCTGCTTCAGTATGCCCTAAATAAACACTCAGGCCTGCTTCAGTATGCCCTAAATAAACACTCAGGTCTGCTTCAGTATGCCATAAATAAACACTCAGGCCTGTTTCAGTATGCCCTAAATAAACACTCAGGCCTGCTTCAGTATGCCATAAATAAACACTCAGGCCTGCTTCAGTATGCCATAAATAAACACTCAGGCCTGCTTCAGTATGTCCTAAATAAACACTCAGGCCTGCTTCAGTATGCCCTAAATAAACACTCAGGCCTGCTTCAGTATGCCCTAAATAAACACTCAGGCCTGCTTCAGTATGCCCTAAATAAACACTCAGGCCTGCTTCAGTATGCCCTAAATAAACACTCAGGCCTGCTTCAGTATGCACTAAATAAACACTCAGGCCTGCTTCAGTATGCCCTAAATAAACACTCAGGCCTGCTTCAGTATGCCCTAAATAAACACTCAGGCCTGCTTCAGTATGCCCTAAATAAACACTCAGGTCTGCTTCAGTATGCCATAAATAAACACTCAGGCCTGTTTCAGTATGCCCTAAATAAACACTCAGGCCTGCTTCAGTATGCCATAAATAAACACTCAGGCCTGCTTCAGTATGCCCTAAATAAACACTCAGGCCTGCTTCAGTATGCCCTAAATAAACACTCAGGCCTGCTTCAGTATGCCCTAAATAAACACTCAGGCCTGCTTCAGTATGCCCTAAATAAACACTCAGGCCTGCTTCAGTATGCCATAAATAAACACTCAGGCCTGCTTCAGTATGCCCTAAATAAACACTCAGGCCTGCTTCAGTATGCCATAAATAAACACTCAGGCCTGCTTCAGTATGCCATAAATAAACACTCAGGCCTGCTTCAGTATGCCCTAAATAAACACTCAGGCCTGCTTCAGTATGCCATAAATAAACACTCAGGCCTGCTTCAGTATGCCCTAAGTAAACACTCAGGCCTGCTTCAGTATGCCCTAAATAAACACTCAGGCCTGCTTCAGTATGCCCTAAATAAACACTCAGGCCTGCTTCAGTATGCCATAAATAAACACTCAGGCCTGCTTCAGTATGCCCTAAATAAACACTCAGGCCTGCTTCAGTATGCCATAAATAAACACTCAGGCCTGCTTCAGTATGCCCTAAAGAATAGAAAAAGCTTTTTTTGCAGTGGGTGGATGCAGTTTTAAGATAAGTTGCAAAAAGGCTTTAAATGTTGCAATATTCCATTAAATTCACGATATACAAGAGTATGTGGACGCCCCTTCAAATGAATGGATTCGGCTATTTCAGCCACACCTGTTGCTGACAGGTGTATAAAATAGAGCACACATACATGAAATCTCCATAGACAAAAATACCCAGTCATGTACCCAGTCATTTACTATGTTAATACCCAGTCATTTACCATGTTAATACCCAGTCATTTACCATGTTAATACCCAGTCATTTACCATGTTAATACCCAGTCATTTACCATGTTAATACCCAGTCATCTACCATGTTAATACCCAGTAATTTACCATGTTAATACCCAGTAATTTAATACCCAGTCATTTACCATGTTAATACCCAGTCATCTACCATATTATTACCCATTCATCTACCATGTTAATGCCCAGTCATTTACCATGTCAATACCCAGTCCTCTACCATGTTAATACCCAGTCATCTACCATGTTAATACCCAGTCATTTAATACCCAGTTTTTTACCATGTTAATACCCAGTCAATCAATACCCAGTCATTTACCATGTTAATACCCAGTCATCTGCCATGTTAATACCCAGTCATTTAATACCCAGTTTTTTTACCATGTTAATACCCAGTCAATCAATACAGAGTCATTTACCATGTCAATACACAGTCATCTACCATGTTAATACCCAGTCATTTAATACCCAGTCATTTACCATGGTAATACCCAGTCATTTAATACCGAGTCATTTACCATGTTAATACCCAGTCATTTACCATGTTAATACCCAGTCATTTAATACCCAGTCATTTATTATGTTAATACCCAGTCATTTACCATGTTAATACCCAGTCATCTACCATGTTAATACCCAGTCATTTACCATGTTAATACCCAGTCATTTACCATGTTAATACCCAGTCATTTACCATGTTAATACCCAGTCATTTAATACCAAGTCATTTACCATGTTAATACCCAGTCATTTACCATGTTAATACCCAGTCATTTAATACCCAGTAATTTACCATGTTAATACCCAGTCATTTACCATGTTAATACAGAGTCATTTAATAGCAAGTCATTTAATACCCAGTCATTTACCATGTTAATACCCAGTCATTTACCATGTTAATACCCAGTCATTTAATACCCAGTCATTTACCATGTTAATACAGAGTCATTTAATAGCAAGTCATTTAATACCCAGTCATTTACCATGTTAATACCCAGTCATCTACCATGTTAATACCCAGTCATTTACCATGTTAATACCCAGTCATTTACCATGTTAATACCCAGTCATTTACCATGTTAATACCCAGTCATTTAATACCCAGGCATTTACCATGTTAATACAGAGTCATTTAATACCAAGTCATTTAATACCCAGTCATTTAATACCCAGTCATTTACCATGTTAATACCCAGTCATTTAATACCCAGTCATTTAATACCCAGTCATTTACCATGTTAATACCCAGTAATTTACCATGTTAATACAGAGTCATTTAATACCAAGTCATTTACCATGTTAATACCCAGTCATTTACCATGTTAATACCCAGTCATTTAATACCCTGTCATCTACCATGTTAATACCCAGTCATTTAATAGCCAGTCATTTACCATGTTAATACCCAGTCATTTACCATGTCAATACCCAGTCATTTAATACCCAGTCATTTAATACCCAGTCATTTACCATGTTAATACCCAGTCATTTAATACCCAGTCATTTACCATGTTAATACCCAGTCATTTACCATGTCAATACCCAGTCATCTACCATGTTAATACCCAGTCATTTAATACCCAGTCATTTACCATGTTAATACCCAGTCATTTAATACCCAGTCATTTACCATGTTAATACCCAGTCATTTAATACCCTGTCATCTACCATGTTAATACCCAGTCATTTAATAGCCAGTCATTTACCATGTTAATACCCAGTCATTTACCATGTCAATACCCAGTCATTTAATACCCAGTCATTTACCATGTTAATACCCAGTCATTTAATACCCAGTCATTTACCATGTTAATACCCAGTCATTTACCATGTCAATACCCAGTCATCTACCATGTTAATACCCAGTCATTTAATACCCAGTCATTTACCATGTTAATACCCAGTCATTTAATACCCAGTCATTTACCATGTTAATACCCAGTCATTTACCATGTTAATACCCAGTCATCTACCATGTTAATACCCAGTCATTTACCATGTTAATACCCAGTCATTTACCATGTTAATACCCAGTCATTTACCATGTTAATACCCAGTCATTTACCATGTTAATACCCAGTCATTTACCATGTTAATACCCAGTCATTTACCATGTTAATACCCAGTCATTTACCATGTCAATACCCAGTTATCTACCATGTCAATACCCAGTCATTTAATACCCAGTCATTTACCATGTCAATACCCAGTCATTTAATAACCAGTCATTTACCATGTTAATACCCAGTCATCTACCATGTTAATACCCAGTCATTTAATACCCAGTCATTTACCATGTTAATACCGAGTCATTTAATACCCAGTCATTTACCATGTTAATACCCAGTCATTTACCATGTTAATACCCAGTCATCTACCATGTTAATACCCAGTCATTTACCATGTTAATACCCAGTCATTTACCATGTTAATACCCAGTCATTTACCATGTTAATACCCAGTCATTTACCATGTTAATACCCAGTCATTTACCATGTTAATACCCAGTCATTTACCATGTTAATACCCAGTCATTTAATACCCAGTCATGTAATACCCAGTCATTTAATACCCAGTCATTTAATACCCAGTCATGTAATACCCAGTCATTTAATACCCAATCATGTAATACCCAGTCATTTACCATGTCAATACCCAGTCATCTACCATGTTAATACCCAGTCATCTACCATGTTAATACCCAGTCATTTACTATGTTAATACCCAGTCATTTACCATGTTAATACCCAGTCATTTACCATGTTAATACCCAGTCATTTACTATGTATGGGCCCTGTTTAAAATATTGCACTAAATAGAGAATAGGGTGCCATTTGGGACACATATATACTTTATCTTCTCTTTCTGATTGTCAGACCCAGGAATAGAATGTGTTATTATATCAGACCCAGGAATAGAATGTGTTATTATATCAGACCCAGGAATAGAATGTGTTATTATATCAGACCCAGGAATAGAATGTGTTATTATATCAGACCCAGGAATATAATGTGTTATTATATCAGACCCAGGAATAGAATGTGTTATTATATCAGACCCAGGAATAGAATGTGTTATTATATCAGACCCAGGAATAGAATGTGTTATTATATCAGACCCAGGAATAGAATGTGTTATTATATCAGACCCAGGAATAGAATGTGTTATTATATCAGACCCAGGAATAGAATGTGTTATTATATCAGACCCAGGAATAGAATGTGTTATTATATCAGACCCAGGAATAGAATGTGTTATTATATCAGACCCAGGAATAGAATGTGTTATTATATCAGACCCAGGAATAGAATGTGTTATTATATCAGACCCAGGAATAGAATGTGTTATTATATCAGACCCAGGAATAGAATGTGTTATTATATCAGACCCAGGAATAGAATGTGTTATTATATCAGACCCAGGAATAGAATGTGTTATTATATCAGACCCAGGAATAGAATGTGTTATTATATCAGACCCAGGAATAGAATGTGTTATTATATCAGACCCAGGAATAGAATGTGTTATTATATCAGACCCAGGAATAGAATGTGTTATTATATCAGACCCAGGAATAGAATGTGTTATTATATCAGACCCAGGAATAGAATGTGTTATTATATCAGACCCAGGAATAGAATGTGTTATTATATCAGACCCAGGAATAGAATGTGTTATTATATCAGACCCAGGAATAGAATGTGTTATTATATCAGACCCAGGAATAGAATGTGTTATTATATCAGACCCAGGAATAGAATGTGTTATTATATCAGACCCAGGAATAGAATGTGTTATTATATCAGACCCAGGAATAGAATGTGTTATTATATCAGACCCAGGAATAGAATGTGTTATTATATCAGACCCAGGAATAGAATGTGTTATTATATCAGACCCAGGAATAGAATGTGTTATTATATCAGAGTTTAAGATAAGACAGCTACGGTAACAGAACATGTAGGTGTGCTGTCCCTCCTGAGCTAATAACAAAAGCATTATCCTCCGTGCAACGTGACTATTCTTCAGTTTTATTTAGACAAAGCTGACGAGGCACAGGGGTCATATTCTCCATGAGAGTGACTCCACCATCCACAGAGCAGGAAGCAGTTCCTGTACTAGGATATAACTCTCGAGTCTATAGTAGTTCACAGTGTAAACTGTTCAGTGTAGAGTCAGTAGAGGAAAGGTAGAGGAGAGGAGAGGAGAGGAAAAGAGAAGAGAAGAGAGGAGGAGAGGAGAGGAGAGGAGAGGGAGAGGAAGGGAGAGCAGAGGGAGAGGAGGGGAGAGCAGAGAAGAGGGAGAGGAGGGGAGAGGAGAGGAGAGGAGAGGAGAGGAGAGGAGAGGAGAGGAGAGGAGAGGAGAGGAGAGGAGAGGAGAGGAGAGGAGAGGAGAGGAGAGGAGAGGAAAAGAGAAGAGAAGAGAGGAGAGGAGAGGAGAGGAGAGGAGAGGAGAGGAGAGGAGAGGAAAGGAGAGGAGAGGAGGGGAGAGAAGAGGGAGAGGAGGGGAGAGCAGAGGGAGAGGAGGGGAGGAAAAAATCCAGTCCCCATGCATCTTCTTCAACACACACACAGACAGACATACACAGATACACACACAGACATACATACACAGATACACACACAGACATACACAGATACACACACAGACACACACAGACAGACATACACAGACACACACACAGACACACACACAGACAGACATACACAGACACACACACAGACATACATACACAGATACACACACAGACACACATACATAGATTCACATGCACAGATACACATACACACAGACGGACGGACGGAGGGAGGGAGGGCGGGAGGGAGGGCGGGAGGGAGGGCGGGAGGGAGGGAGGGAGGGAGGGCGGGAGGGGGAGGGCGGGAGGAAGGGAGAGGGAGGGAGGGAGGGAGGGAGGGAGGGAGGAGGGGGAGGGAGGGAGGGAGGGAGGGAGGGAGGGAGGGAGGGGGAGGGAGGAGGGAGGGAGGGAGGGAGGGAGGGAGGGAGGGAGGGAGGGAGGGAGGGAGGGAGGGAGGGAGGGAGGGAGGGAGGGAGGGAGGGAGGGAGGGCGGGAGGGAGTGTTGTTGTGTCCTGCAGAACAAGGCTGCTGAGCACAATGCTGTTTTGAAATACCAGACAGGGATGACTGTGCATGAAGTGTAAAACATCACCACATCCATGTTTTCTCCTAAATGGAGATGATCTTTTCTCCCTCTCTCACACGTCCATCTCCTCAGTTGAACTCCACTCTGTCGCTGTCACACGTCCACTCGAGCTTAACATTGTTGTTCTCTATCGCCCACCAGGTGCCCTCGGAGACTTCCTCAATGAGCAGGACTCCTTGACTCCTCATTTCCTGCTGATGGCTCATCACTCTTCGTACTTTGGCGACTTCAACCTCCCAACGTCTGCCTTTGATTTATTTCTTTCCAAGCCTCTCTTTCCCCCTCCAGGTCTATGTTCTCCTACTAATCTCACTGTAACCCCCCCCTCCAGGTCTCTGTTCTCCTACTAATCTACTAATCTCACTGTAACCCCCCTCCAGGTCTCTGTTCTCCTACTAATCTCACTGTAACCCCCTCCAGGTCTCTGTTCTCCTACTAATCTCACTGTAACCCCCTCCAGGTCTCTGTTCTCCTACTAATCTCACTGTAACCCCCTCCAGGTCTCTGTTCTCCTACTAATCTCACTGTAACCCCCTCCAGGTCTCTGTTCTCCTACTAATCTCACTGTAACCCCCCCTCCAGGTCTCTGTTCTCCTACTAATCTCACTGTAACCCCCTCCAGGTCTCTGTTCTCCTACTAATCTCACTGTAAATCCCCCCCTCCAGGTCTCTGTTCTCCTACTAATCTCACTCCAGGTCTCTGTTCTCCTACTAATCTCACTGTAACCCCTCCAGGGCTCTGTTCTCCTACTAATCTCACTGTAACCCTCCCTCTGTTCTCCAGGTCTCTCGTTCTCCTACTAATCTCACTGTAACCACCCCCTCCAGGTCTCTGTTCTCCTACTAATCTCACTGTAACCCCCCTCTGTTCTCCTCCAGGTCTCTGTTCTCCTACTAATCTCACTGTAACCCCCTCCAGGTCTCTGTTCTCCTACTAATCTCACTGTAACCCCCTCCAGGTCTCTGTTCTCCTACTAATCTCACTGTAACCCCCCCAGGTCTCTGTTCTCCTACTAATCTCACTGTAACCCCTCCAGGTCTCTGTTCTCCTACTAATCTCACTGTAACCCCCTCCAGGTCTCTGTTCTCCTACTAATCTCACTGTAACCCCCCCTCCTCCTAGGGTCTCTGTTCTCCTACTAATCTCACTGTAACCCCTCCCCCTCCAGGTCTCTGTTCTCCTACTAATCTCACTGTAACCCCCTCCAGGGCTCTGTTCTCCTACTAATCTCACTGTAACCTCCTCCAGGTCTCTGTTCTCCTACTAATCTCACTGTAACCTCCTCCAGGTCTCTGTTCTCCTACTAATCTCACTGTAACCCCCCCTCCAGGTCTCTGTTCTCCTACTAATCTCACTGTAACCCCCCCAGGTCTCCAGGTCTCTGTTCTCCTACTAATCTCACTGTAACCCCCTCCAGGTCTCTGTTCTCCTACTAATCTCACTGTAACCCCCTCCAGGTCTCTGTTCTCCTACTAATCTCACTGTAAAGGTCTCTGTTCTCTACTAACCCCCCCCCCCCGCCTGGTCTCTGACCACTACTTTGTTTTCTCTTCTGTCTCCCGGTCCTCCAATCCTAGCCATCATCTCTCCCTTCTGTCTGCTGAATCTACCTCTTCAGCCCTACTCTCCTTCCTTTCCTGAATACTATGACTCTCGCTGTTCCGTTTCCTCCTGGCCGGCCCTCCCCTGCTGCTCCGTGGCTGAGTGACTCATTGTGAGCTTACAGAACAGGGCTGTGGATCATCCTTCCACTATCTACCTTCTGTTCTTCTGTATCCACTGCTAAAGCCACTTTCTATCACTCTAAATGTCAAGATTCTGCCTCTAACCTCTAGAAAACTATGTTCCACCTTCTCCTCCCTCCTTAATCCTCTACCTCATGCCCCTCCCCTCCACCTCATGCCCCTCCCCCTCCACCTCACCCCCCCCTACACCCCCCCTCACCCCCTTCCCCCTACACCTCACCCCCACCCTCCTCCACCTCATCCCCCTCCCCCTCCACCTCATCCCCCTCACTCTCTGTGGACAACTTTGTCAACCACTTTGAAAAGAAGGTTGACAACATCCACTGGTCCCACTCACACAGAACTAACCTATGCCTCGACCTCTTTCTCTCCTCTCTCTCTCCAGAGGACATCCTGCGACCAGTGAGGTCCGGTCGCCTAACATCCTGCCCGCTTGACCCCTTCCCCATCCCCTCCTCCCTCGCTCCCCTCCTCCTCCCTCCTCCATCCCCTCCTCCCTCCTCCCTCGCTCCCCTCCTCCCTCCTCCATCCCCTCCTCCCTCGCTCCCCTCCTCCTCCCTCCTCCATCCCCTCCTCCATCCCCTCCTCCCTCGCTCCCCTCCTCCTCCCTCCTCCATCCCCTCCTCCCTCCTCCCTCGCTCCCCTCCTCCCTCCTCCATCCCCTCCTCCCTCGCTCCCCTCCTCCTCCCTCCTCCCTCGCTCTCCTCCTCCATCCCCTCCTCCCTCCTCCCCTCGCTCCCCTCCTCCCTCCTCCATCCCCTCCTCCCTCCTCCCTCGCTCCCCTCCTCCCTCCTCCATCCCCTCCTCCCTCCTCCCTCGTCCCCCTCCTCCCTCCTCCATCCCCTCCTCCATCCCCTCCTCCCTCCTCCCTCGCTCCCCTCCTCAAGAAACCCTTGACTCCGCTGATGTCAAAAACAGACCGGCATCCTTTCTTTCTTTCCTTTCCAAAACATTTGAGCGTTCTGTCTCTGACCAACTGTCTCACTATATCTCTCAGAACGATCTTCTTGACCCTTAACCAAAGACGGGTCATTCAACTGAGCCTGCTCATCTCTGTGTCATAGAGGATCTCCGCTCTGCCAAAGCTGACTCTCTCTCCTCTGTTCTCATCCTGCTAGATCTATCATTCAACTGAGACTGCTCATCTCTGTGTCACAGAGGATCTCCGCTCTGCCAAAGCTGACTCTCTCTCCTCTGTTCTCATCCTGCTAGATCTATCTGCTGCCTTCGACACAGTGAACCATCAGATTCTCCTCTCTACCCTCTCAGGGCTGGGCGTCTCAGGTTCTGCCTCCTCTCCACCCTCTCAGGGCTGGGCGTCTCAGGATCTGCTCCAACCCTACACCCCAAACCATCCACTACTAGACCATGGAGATTACCTACGGAGCAGAAAGAGGAACAGTCCCTCCCTACCTTCAGGCTCTGCTCCAACCCTGTACCGAACCCGAGCACTCCGTTCTGGTCTCTTGGCCCCCCTACCCCTATGGGAGTCATCTCCTACTTAGCCCAGTCAAAGCATTGCTCTGTCCTGGCAACCCAATGGCGAAACCAGCTTCCCCCTGAAGCTAGGACAGCAGAGTCCCTGCCCATCTTACAATAGTCAGTATTCTAGCATGGCGTTCTGAGAGATAATCAGTATGCCAGCATGGTGTTCTGAAATATAATCAGTATGCTAGCATGGTGTTCTGAAATATAATCAGTATGCTAGCATGGTGTTCTGAGAGATAATCAGTATGCTAGCATGGTGTTCTGAGAGATAATCAGTATGCTAGCATGGTGTTCTGAGAGATAATCAGTATGCTAGCATGGTGTTCTGAAATATAATCAGTATGCTAGCATGGTGTTCTGAAATATAATCAGTATGCTAGCATGGTGTTCTGAGAGATAATCAGTATGCTAGCATGGTGTTCTGAGAGATAATCAGTATGCTAGCATGGTGTTCTGAGAGATAATCAGTATGCTAGCATGGTGTTCTGAGAGATAATCAGTATGCTAGCATAGCGTAGCATAGCACGGCGTTCTGAGAGATAATCAGTATGCTAGCATAGCGTAGCATAGCATGCCATTCACACCCTTACAGCCAAACAACACCGTCCGCGTTGCGTGTGCGAGCCTTGCAAAATAAATGTACGTGTTATTCAGTAATTTTCATCCACACTGCTCTCGTAGCCGGGAGCTAAAATAGAACTTGGTTCAATTTGAGACGCTTGATGCACTGCAAGGCCCGCCTCTCCCATCTCCTCATTGGTTTTCAGGAGCGTACAACCCCACGTGGGTGATTGAAAGATGAACGGGGAGAGATTAATCATAGATTAACTAACTAAAAGCCAACTGCATTTTCCCTTTCATCTGTTGATTAACACTAGAAGGTATATTCAACACGTTGTCGTTGTTAGAAATTTGAATTTCAACACACATAGTTTGTGTTATAAGGCGTTTTAGGAAGACACTAGGGCGGCAGGGTAGCCTAGTGGTTAGAGCGTTGGACTAGTAACCGAAAGGTTGCAAGTTCAAATCCCTGCCCTTCCTTCACCTGACACTTGACTGCCATCTGACAACGGCCCCGTCGAAACTACACCTAAATTATATCGAAACTAATTTCACACATAGGCCTAGGTACTAATACACATAGCTTAAAGACCAGACTAAATGTATAAGTGTGATGCTTGACAATATGAGCAACTACCTTTAGCACAGTAACAAAAGAAGGTACCGGAGTTTACCAAATAAACAACTGTTTCAAATCATCCTTCAAGCAGGAGTTTACCAAATAAACAACTGTTTCAAATCATCCTTCAAGCAGGAGTTTACCAAATAAACAACTGTTTCAAATCATCCTTCAAGCAGGAGTTTACCAAATAAACAACTGTTTCAAATCACCCTTCAAGCAGGAGTTTACCAAATAAACAACTGTTTCAAATCACCCTTCAAGCAGGAGTTTACCAAATAAACAACTGTTTAAAATCATCCTTCAAGCAGGCAAGAACGTCTGATTTCATAGCCTCCCGTTAAGAGTATGTTTCTAAAACACATACTTTCGCCAAACCAATAAGTAATTAAAATAACGGCATGGGCTCTATTTCACAATATCCCTTCATTTGTAGAATAACCACTGTTTCATGCATTCTACACATGAACACTTGTAGCAGCTTAGCCTAGGCTACTAACATCATATCATCAAAAACATATTCATATCTGACAACAAGACATGTGAAAAATGGCACGTTTCCATGGAAAAATGTACATATTTTACTACAAGACATAGAAACTTGCCATGTTCACATACACTGGAGTATACCAAACACTGAGTATACTATAATATTTGCCGGAGCACGGACTCTACAAGGTGTCGAAAGCGTTCCACAGGGCTAATGTTGACTCCAACGGTTCCCACAGTCCTTTGGGTGGTGGACCATTCTGAATACACTCAGGGAAACTGCTGAGCGTGAAAATCCCCAGCAGTGTTACTACCATACCCTTTTCAAAGGCACTTCAATCATTTCAATCATTCACCCTCTGAATGACACACACACACACAAATCCACATCGCAATTCTCTTAAGGCTTAAAAATCCTTCTTTAACCCGTCTCCTCTCCTTCATCTACACTGATAGAAGTGGATTTAACAAGAGACATCAATAAGGGATCATAGCCTTCAGCTGGACTCACCTGATCAGTCGATGTCATGGAAAGAGCAGGTGTTCTTAATGTTTTGTGTACTCAGTGTATGTTGATGAGGTGGTGCTGGAGATGACGAATATATAGAATCATTTGTTTAAGTTGAAAAATAATATCCCTTTAAGACCTGCCTAAACACTTGAATTGCGGTGAAGGGGAGGCTCTACGGGGCGGCAGATATTTCAGCTTGGTGGTGTCGGCCCACCACGTCAAGCCCAACCTCGACAAGGCAGAGCCCCATAAACATTCATTCATTACCATGTCCGGTAGCACAGACCGGAACAAGAGGTGTCACGTATCCTAACCTCTCCGGCTGCTCATTATTACACACACCTGTCACCATCGTTACCAGAGCCTCATCAGAATCACCTGGACTACTTTACCTGCCTGATTACCTTCCCTATATCTGTCACTCCCTTTGGTTCTTTCCTCAGGCGTTATTGTGTTTCTGTTAGTTTCATGTCTGTACGTTACTCTTGTTTCTTGTTTTGCTCCTCGTGTTATTTATTATTAAAAGTAACTCCCTTGAACTTGCTTCCCGACTCCCAACACGTTACAAGAGACTATATGCCTGTGTGCGGGGGGATGTAATATTTAGTAGTTAAAATGGTAAAATACATTCTGTTTGGGCAGCTAGCCATGCAATGTCATAAGGTAGCGCTTATTTTTTACCTTGTAAAAAAAACGCAAAACGCAACAATTTCAAAGATTTTACTGTGTTCAGAAATCAGTCAATTGATATGAATTCATTTGGCAGGACGGCCGGTTGGACATAAGATAAATTAACATTTAAGGACATAAGATAAATTAACATTTAAGTATCTGCCAACAGTGGACATTCCTGCAGTCAGCATTCAATTGAACGCTGCCTCAAACCTTGAGACATCTGTGGCGTTGTGTTGTGTGACAAAACTGCACATTTTAGAGTGGCCTTTTATTGTCCCCTCTTTGACGAGATATGGTCAGTAAATCAGCTCCATGGTAACCAGAGACTCGTTCTGCCGTATATGCCTTCAAACTACTGTAAAATCCTAACATTATGCCCTTCCCTACGGAAGCGGTTCAGGGGCTCTGTGCAACACTCGTAAACAATTCCCTTAGGTATTCCTGGTTCAAACAGAGAGAGAGAGAGAGACAGAGAGAGAAAGAAAGAGAGAGAGAGAGATACAGAGAGACACAGAGAGAGAGAGAGAGAGAGAGAGAGAGAGAGAGAGAGAGAGAGAGAGAGAGAGACAGACAGACAGACAGACAGAGAGAGAGAAGAGAGAGAGAGAGAGAGAGAGAGAGAGAGAGAGAGAGAGAGAGAGAAAGAAAGAGAGAGAGACAGAGAGATTGAGACAGAGACAGAGAGAGAGATTGAGACAGAGACAGAGAGAGAGAGATACAGAGAGAGGGAGAGAGAGAGAGAGAGAGAGAGAGAGAGAGAGAGAGAGAGATACAGAGAGATACAGAGAGATACAGAGAGAGAGAGAAAGAGAGATTGAGACAGAGACAGAGAGAGAGAGATACAGAGAGAGAGATAGAGAGAGAGAGAGAGAGAGAGAGAGAGAGAGAGAGAGAGAGAGAGAGAGAGAGAGAGAGAGAGAGAGAGAGAGAGAGAGAGAGAGAGAGAGAGACAGAGAGAGAGATTGAGACAGAGACAGAGAGAGATACAGAGAGAGCGAGAGAGAGCGAGAGACAGAGACAGAGACAGAGACAGAGACAGAGAGAGAGAGAGTGAACTATAGGACAAAATACAAACCCTCCAACCCAAAAAGGCCTGTGGTGTCGATGGTATCCTCAATGAAATGATAAAATATACAGACAAGAAATTCCAATTGGCTATACTAAAACTCTTTAACATCATCCTAGCTCTGGCATCTTCCCTAATACTTTTAACCAAAGACAGATCACCCCAATCTACAAAAGTGGAGACAAATCTGCCCCCAATAACTACCATGGGATATGCTTGAAGAAACCTTGGGAAAATCCTCTGCATTGTCATTAACAGCACACTTGTACATTTCCTCAGTGAAAACAACGTACTGAGCAAATGTCAAATTGTCTTTTTACAAAATTACTGTACGGCAGACCACTTATTCACCCTGCACACCCTAATTGACAAACAAACAAACCAAAACAAAGGCAAAGTCTTCTCATGCTTTGTTGATTTCAAAAAAGCCTACAGCTCAATCTGGCATGAGGGTCTGCTATACAAACTGATGGAAAGTGGTGTTGGGGGTAAAACATATGACATTATAAAATCAATTTACACCAACAAGTGTTCGGTTAAAATTGGCAACAAAAACAGATATTTTTCTCGGGGCCGTGGGGTGAGGCAGGGATGCAGCTTAAGCCCCACCCTCTTCAACATATTTATCAACAAATTGGCCCGGGCTCTAGAAAAGTCTGCAGCACCCGGCCTCACCCTACTAGAATCTGAAGTCAAATGTCTGCTGTCTGCCACAAATACAAATTCCATCTAGACACCGTTGCCCTAAAGCACACAAAAAACTATACATACCTTTGCCTAAACATCAGCACCACAAAGCTGTGAAAGATCTGAGAGACAAGACAAGAAGGGCATTCTATGCCATCAAAAGGAACATAAATTTCAACATACCAATTAGGATCTGGCTAAAAATACTTCAATCAGTTATAGAACCCATTGCCCTTTATGGTTGTGAGGTCTGGGGTCCGCTCACCAACCAAGAATTCACAAAATGGGACAAACACCAATTTGAGGCTCTGCCTGCAGAATTCTGAAACAAATATCCTCTGTGTACAACGTAGAACACCAAATAATGCATGCAGAGCAGAATTAGGCCGATACCCACTAATTATCAAAATCCAGAAAAGAGCCGTTAAATTCTACAACCACCTAAAAGGAAGCGATTCCCAAACCTTCCACAACAAAGCCATCACCTTCAGAGAGATGAAACTTGGAGACAACAAAGCCATCACCTTCAGAGAGATGAAACTTGGAGAAGAGTCCCCTAAGCAAGCTGGTCCTGGGGCTCTGTTCACAAACTCAAACAGACCCCACAGAGCCTCAGGACAGTAGCACAATTAGACCCAACCAAATCATGACAAAACAAAAAGATAATTACTTGACACATTGGAAAGAAGTAACAAACAAAAACAGACTAGAATGCTATTTGGCGCTAAACAGAGAGGACACAGTTGCAGAATACCTGACCACTGTGACTGACCCTACACAGAGAGGACACAGTTGCAGAATACCTGACCACTGTGACTGACCCTAAACAGAGAGTGGCAGAATACCTGACCACTGTGACTGACCCTACACAGAGAGTACAAAGTGGCAGAATACCTGCCCACTGTGACTGACCCTACACAGAGAGTACAAAGTGGCAGAATACCTGACCACTGTGACTGACCCTACACAGAGAGTACAAAGTGGCAGAATACCTGCCCACTGTGACTGACCCTACACAGAGAGGACACAGTTGCAGAATACCTGACCACTGTGACTGACCCTACACAGAGAGTACAAAGTGGCAGAATACCTGACCACTGTGACTGACCTAAACAGAGAGTGGCAGAATACCTGACCACTGTGACTGACCCTACACAGAGAGTACAAAGTGGCAGAATACCTGACCACTGTGACTGACCCTACACAGAGAGTACACAGTGGCAGAATACCTGCCCACTGTGACTGACCCTACACAGAGAGTACACAGTGGCAGAATACCTGCCCACTGTGACTGACCCTAAACAGAGAGTACACAGTGGCAGAATACCTGACCACTGTGACTGGCCCTAAACAGAGAGTACACAGTGGCAGAATACCTGACCACTGTGACTGACCCTAAACAGAGAGTACACAGTGGTGGAATACCTGACCACTGTGACTGACCTAAACAGAGAGTACACAGTGGCAGAATACCTGACCACTGTGACTGACCCTAAACAGAGAGTGGCAGAATACCTGACCACTGTGACTGACCCTAAACAGAGAGTGGCAGAATACCTGCCCACTGTGACTGACCCTACACAGAGAGTACACAGTGGCAGAATACCTGCCCACTGTGACTGACACTAAACAGAGAGTACACAGTGGCAGAATACCTGACCACTGTGACTGGCCCTAAACAGAGAGTACACAGTGGCAGAATACCTGACCACTGTGACTGACCCTAAACAGAGAGTACACAGTGGTGGAATACCTGACCACTGTGACTGACCTAAACAGAGAGTACACAGTGGCAGAATACCTGACCACTGTGACTGACCCTAAACAGAGAGTGGCAGAATACCTGACCACTGTGACTGACCCTAAACAGAGAGTGGCAGAATACCTGACCACTGTGACTGGCCCTAAACAGAGAGTGGCAGAATACCTGACCACTGTGACTGGCCCTAAACAGAGAGTGGCAGAATACCTGCCCACTGTGACTGACCCTAAACAGAGAGTACACAGTAGCAGAATACCTGACCACTGTGACTGGCCCTAAACAGAGAGTACACAGTGGCAGAATACCTGACCACTGTGACTGACCCTAAACAGAGAGTACACAGTGGCAGAATACCTGACCACTGTGACTGACCCTAAACAGA
Source organism: Oncorhynchus gorbuscha (assembly GCF_021184085.1). Taxonomy (NCBI): domain Eukaryota; kingdom Metazoa; phylum Chordata; class Actinopteri; order Salmoniformes; family Salmonidae; genus Oncorhynchus; species Oncorhynchus gorbuscha. The sequence goes on from NC_060185.1 coordinate 3,435,788, forward strand.
GAGTACACAGTGGTGGAATACAGACTGACCTAAACAGAGAGTACACAGTGGCAGAATACCTGCCCACTGTGACTGACCCTAAACAGAGAGTACACAGTGGCAGAATACCTGACCACTGTGACTGACCTAAACAGAGAGTACACAGTGGCAGAATACCTGACCACTGTGACTGACCTAAACAGAGAGTACACAGTGGCGGAATACCTGACCACTGTGACTGACCCAAACTTAAGGAAAGCTTTGACTATGTACAGACTCAGTGAGCATAGCCTTGCTATTGAGAAAGGCCGCCGTAGGCAGACCAGGCCCTCAAGAGAAGACAGGCTATGTGCTCACTGCCCACAAAATGAGGTGGAAACTGAGCTGCACTTCCTAACCTCCTGTCCAATGTATGACCATATTAGAGACACATATTTCCCTCAGATTACACAGACCCACAAAGAATTTGAAAACAAGTCTAGATTTTGGGTGAAATACCACAGTTTTCCATCACAGCAGCAAGATTTGTGACCTGTTGCCACGAGAAAAGGGCAACCAGTGAAGAACAAACACCATTGTAAATACAACCCATATTTATGCTTATTTATTTTATCCTGTGTCCTTTAACCATTTGTACATTGTTAAAACACTGTATATATATATAATATGACATTTGAAATGTCTTTATTCTTTTGGAACTTCTGTGAGTGTAATGTTTACTGTTATTTTTTATTGGTTATTTCACTTTAGTTTATTATCTATTTCACTTGCTTTGGTAATGTTAACATATGTTTCCCATGCCAATGAAGCCCCTTGAATTGAATTGGGAGTGAGGGTATGGAGCAGAGCGGCTCCCATCCTAAACTGTCCACTAGGACCACTAAAGCCCTGATCTGAGTGGATGTAATTCATCACAGCTGAGGTTTGCCAGTTTGTCCAATCCACTGGTGACTCTAAAGCTTTGAAGTGTTATTCTGAGTTTTCAGTTCCTTCATCTCTCTCTGGTTGTGACCAATGTTTAGAGTCCTTCAGCTCCTTCATCTCTCTCTCTGGTTGTGACCAATGTTTAGAGTCTTTCAGCTCCTTCATCTCTCTCTCTGGTTGTGACCAATGTTTAGAGTCTTTCAGCTCCTTCATCTCTCTCTGGTTGTGACCAATGTTTAGTCCTTCAGCTCCTTCCTCTCTCTCTCTCTCTGGTTGTGACCAATGTTTAGATTCTTTCAGCTCCTTCATCTATCTCTCTGGTTGTGACCAATGTTTAGAGTCCTTCACCTCCTTCATCTCTCTCTGGTTGTGACCAATGTTTAGAGTCCTTCAGCTCCTTCATCTCTCTCTCTGGTTGTGACCAATGTTTAGAGTCTTTCAGCTCCTTCATCTCTCTCTCTGGTTGTGACCAATGTTTAGAGTCTTTCAGCTCCTTCATCTCTCTCTGGTTGTGACCAATGTTTAGTCCTTCAGCTCCTTCCTCTCTCTCTCTCTCTGGTTGTGACCAATGTTTAGAGTCTTTCAGCTCCTTCATCTATCTCTCTGGTTGTGACCAATGTTTAGAGTCCTTCACCTCCTTCATCTCTCTCTGGTTGTGACCAATGTTTAGAGTCTTTCAGCTCCTTCATCTATCTCTCTGGTTGTGACCAATGTTTAGAGTCCTTCAGCTCCTTCCTCTCTCTATCTCTCTCTGGTTGTGACCAATGTTTAGAGTCTTTCAGCTCCTTCATCTCTCTCTCTGGTTGTGACCAATGTTTAGAGTCTTTCAGCTCCTTCATCTCTCTCTCTGGTTGTGACCAATGTTTAGAGTCTTTCAGCTCCTTCACCTCTCTCTGGTTGTGACCAATGTTTAGTCCTTCAGCTCCTTCCTCTCTCTCTCTCTCTCTGGTTGTGACCAATGTTTAGAGTCTTTCAGCTCCTTCATCTATCTCTCTGGTTGTGACCAATGTTTAGAGTCCTTCACCTCCTTCATCTCTCTCTGGTTGTGACCAATGTTTAGAGTCTTTCAGCTCCTTCATCTATCTCTCTGGTTGTGACCAATGTTTAGAGTCCTTCAGCTCCTTCATCTCTCTCTCTCTGGTTGTGACCAATGTTTAGAGTCTTTCAGCTCCTTCATCTATCTCTCTGGTTGTGACCAATGTTTAGAGTCCTTCACCTCCTTCACCTCTCTCTGGTTGTGACCAATGTTTAGTCCTTCAGCTCCTTCCTCTCTCTCTCTCCTCTCTGGTTGTGACCAATGTTTAGAGTCTTTCAGCTCCTTCATCTATCTCTCTGGTTGTGACCAATGTTTAGAGTCCTTCACCTCCTTCATCTCTCTCTGGTTGTGACCAATGTTTAGAGTCTTTCAGCTCCTTCATCTATCTCTCTGGTTGTGACCAATGTTTAGAGTCCTTCAGCTCCTTCATCTCTCTCTCTCTGGTTGTGACCAATGTTTAGAGTCTTTCAGCTCCTTCATCTATCTCTCTGGTTGTGACCAATGTTTAGAGTCCTTCACCTCCTTCACCTCTCTCTGGTTGTGACCAATGTTTAGTCCTTCAGCTCCTTCCTCTCTCTCTCTCTCTCTGGTTGTGACCAATGTTTAGAGTCTTTCAGCTCCTTCATCTATCTCTCTGGTTGTGACCAATGTTTAGAGTCCTTCACCTCCTTCATCTCTCTCTGGTTGTGACCAATGTTTAGAGTCTTTCAGCTCCTTCATCTATCTCTCTGGTTGTGACCAATGTTTAGAGTCCTTCAGCTCCTTCATCTCTCTCTGGTTGTGACCAATGTTTAGAGTCCTTCAGCTCCTTCATCTCTCTCTCTCTGGTTGTGACCAATGTTTAGAGTCTTTCAGCTCCTCCATCTCTCTCTCTGGTTGTGACCAATGTTTAGAGTCCTTCAGCTCCTTCATCTCTCTCTCTCTGGTTGTGACCAATGTTTAGAGTCCTTCAGCTCCTTCATCTCTCTCTCTCTGGTTGTGACCAATGTTTAGAATCATTCAGCTCCTTCATCTCTCTCTGGTTGTGACCAATGTTTAGAGTCTTTCAGCTCCTTCATCTATCTCTCTGGTTGTGACCAATGTTTAGAGTCCTTCAGCTCCTTCCTCTCTCTCTCTCTCTCTGGTTGTGACCAATGTTTAGAGTCTTTCAGCTCCTTCATCTATCTCTCTGGTTGTGACCAATGTTTAGAGTCCTTCAGCTCCTTCATCACTCTCTGGTTGTGACCAATGTTTAGAGTCCTTCAGCTCATTCATCTCTCTCTCTCTGGTTGTGACCAATGTTTAGAGTCTTTCAGCTCCTTCATCTCTCTCTCTGGTTGTGACCAATGTTTAGAGTCTTTCAGCTCCTTCATCTCTCTCTCTGGTTGTGACCAATGTTTAGAGTCTTTCAGCTCCTTCACCTCTCTCTGGTTGTGACCAATGTTTAGTCCTTCAGCTCCTTCCTCTCTCTCTCTCTCTCTGGTTGTGACCAATGTTTAGAGTCTTTCAGCTCCTTCATCTATCTCTCTGGTTGTGACCAATGTTTAGAGTCCTTCACCTCCTTCATCTCTCTCTGGTTGTGACCAATGTTTAGAGTCTTTCAGCTCCTTCATCTATCTCTCTGGTTGTGACCAATGTTTAGAGTCATTCAGCTCCTTCATCTCTCTCTCTCTGGTTGTGACCAATGTTTAGAGTCTTTCAGCTCCTTCATCTCTCTCTCTCTGGTTGTGACCAATGTTTAGAATCCTTCAGCTCCTTCATCTCTCTCTGGTTGTGACCAATGTTTAGAGTCTTTCAGCTCCTTCATCTATCTCTCTGGTTGTGACCAATGTTTAGAGTCTTTCAGCTCCTTCATCTCTCTCTCTGGTTGTGACCAATGTTTAGAGTCCTTCAGCTCCTTCCTCTCTCTCTCTCTCTCTGGTTGTGACCAATGTTTAGAGTCTTTCAGCTCCTTCATCTCTCTCTCTGGTTGTGACCAATGTTTAGAGTCGTTCAGCTCCTTCATCTCTCTCTGCTTGTGACCAATGTTTAGTCCTTCAGCTCCTTCCTCTCTCTCTCTCTCTGGCTGTGACCAATGTTTAGAGTCTTTCAGCTCCTTCATCTATCTCTCTGGTTGTGACCAATGTTTAGAGTCCTTCAACTCCTTCATCTCTCCCTGGTTGTGACCAATGTTTAGTCTTTCAGCTCCTTCATCTATCTCTCTGGTTGTGACCAATGTTTAGAGTCCTTCAGCTCCTTCCTCTCTCTCTCTCTCTCTGGTTGTGACCAATGTTTAGAGTCTTTCAGCTCCTTCATCTATCTCTCTGGTTGTGACCAATGTTTAGAGTCATTCAGCTCCTTCATCTCTCTCTCTCTGGTTGTGACCAATGTTTAGAGTCTTTCAGCTCCTTCATCTCTCTCTCTCTGGTTGTGACCAATGTTTAGAATCCTTCAGCTCCTTCATCTCTCTCTGGTTGTGACCAATGTTTAGAGTCTTTCAGCTCCTTCATCTATCTCTCTGGTTGTGACCAATGTTTAGAGTCTTTCAGCTCCTTCATCTCTCTCTCTGGTTGTGACCAATGTTTAGAGTCCTTCAGCTCCTTCATCTCTCTCTCTGGTTGTGACCAATGTTTAGAGTCTTTCAGCTCCTTCATCTCTCTCTCTGGTTGTGACCAATGTTTAGAGTCGTTCAGCTCCTTCATCTCTCTCTGCTTGTGACCAATGTTTAGTCCTTCAGCTCCTTCCTCTCTCTCTCTCTCTCTGGCTGTGACCAATGTTTAGAGTCTTTCAGCTCCTTCATCTATCTCTCTGGTTGTGACCAATGTTTAGAGTCCTTCAACTCCTTCATCTCTCCCTGGTTGTGACCAATGTTTAGTCTTTCAGCTCCTTCATCTATCTCTCTGGTTGTGACCAATGTTTAGAGTCCTTCAGCTCCTTCCTCTCTCTCTCTCTCTCTGGTTGTGACCAATGTTTAGAGTCTTTCAGCTCCTTCATCTATCTCTCTGGTTGTGACCAATGTTTAGAGTCCTTCAGCTCCTTCATCTCTCTCTGGTTGTGACCAATGTTTAGAGTCCTTCAGCTCCTTCATCTCTCTCTCTCTGGTTGTGACCAATGTTTAGAGTCTTTCAGCTCCTTCATCTATCTCTCTGGTTGTGACCAATGTTTAGAGTCCTTCAACTCCTTCATCTCTCTCTGGTTGTGACCAATGTTTAGTCTTTCAGCTCCTTCATCTATCTCTCTGGTTGTGACCAATGTTTAGAGTCCTTCAGCTCCTTCCTCTCTCTCTCTCTCTCTGGTTGTGACCAATGTTTAGAGTCCTTCAACTCCTTCATCTCTCTCTGGTTGTGACCAATGTTTAGTCTTTCAGCTCCTTCATCTATCTCTCTGGTTGTGACCAATGTTTAGAGTCCTTCAGCTCCTTCATCTCTCTCTGGTTGTGACCAATGTTTAGAGTCTTTCAGCTCCTTCATCTCTCTCTCTGGTTGTGACCAATGTTTAGAGTCTTTCAGCTCCTTCATCTCTCTCTCTGGTTGTGACCAATGTTTAGAGTCTTTCAGCTCCTTCATCTATCTCTCTGGTTGTGACCAATGTTTAGAGTCCTTCAGCTCCTTCCTCTCTCTCTCTCTCTCTGGTTGTGACCAATGTTTAGAGTCTTTCAGCTCCTCCATCTCTCTCTCTGGTTGTGACCAATGTTTAGAGTCCTTCAGCTCCTTCCTCTCTCTCTCTCTCTCTGGTTGTGACCAATGTTTAGAGTCTTTCAGCTCCTTCATCTATCTCTCTGGTTGTGACCAATGTTTAGAGTCCTTCAGCTCCTTCATCTCTCTCTGGTTGTGACCAATGTTTAGAGTCCTTCAGCTCCTTCATCTCTCTCTCTCTGGTTGTGACCAATGTTTAGAGTCTTTCAGCTCCTTCATCTCTCTCTCTGGTTGTGACCAATGTTTAGAGTCTTTCAGCTCCTTCATCTCTCTCTCTGGTTGTGACCAATGTTTAGAGTCTTTCAGCTCCTTCACCTCTCTCTGGTTGTGACCAATGTTTAGTCCTTCAGCTCCTTCCTCTCTCTCTCTCTCTCTCTCTGGTTGTGACCAATGTTTAGAGTCTTTCAGCTCCTTCATCACTCTCTGGTTGTGACCAATGTTTAGAGTCCTTCAGCTCCTTCCTCTCTCTCTCTCTCTGGTTGTGACCAATGTTTAGAGTCTTTCAGCTCCTTCATCTATCTCTCTGGTTGTGACCAATGTTTAGTCCTTCAGCTCCTTCCTCTCTCTCTCTCTCTGGTTGTGACCAATGTTTAGAGTCTTTCAGCTCCTTCATCTATCTCTCTGGTTGTGACCAATGTTTAGAGTCTTTCAGCTCCTTCATCTATCTCTGGACCAATGTTTAGAGTCCTTCAGCTCCTTCATCTTCTCTGGTTGTGACCAATGTTTAGAGTCCTTCAGCTCCTTCCTCTCTCTCTCTCTCTCTCTGGTTGTGACCAATGTTTAGAGTCTTTCAGCTCCTTCATCTCTCTCTCTGGTTGTGACCAATGTTTAGAGTCTTTCAGCTCCTTCATCTCTCTCTGGTTGTGACCAATGTTTAGTCCTTCAGCTCCTTCCTCTCTCTCTCTCTCTGGTTGTGACCAATGTTTAGAGTCTTTCAGCTCCTTCATCTATCTCTCTGGTTGTGACCAATGTTTAGAGTCCTTCACCTCCTTCATCTCTCTCTGGTTGTGACCAATGTTTAGAGTCTTTCAGCTCCTTCATCTATCTCTTTGGTTGTGACCAATGTTTAGAGTCCTTCAGCTCCTTCCTCTCTCTCTCTCTCTGGTTGTGACCAATGTTTAGAGTCTTTCAGCTCCTTCATCTATCTCTCTGGTTGTGACCAATGTTTAGAGTCCTTCAGCTCCTTCATCACTCTCTGGTTGTGACCAATGTTTAGAGTCCTTCAGCTCCTTCATCTCTCTCTCTCTGGTTGTGACCAATGTTTAGAGTCTTTCAGCTCCTTCATCTCTCTCTCTGGTTGTGACCAATGTTTAGAGTCTTTCAGCTCCTTCATCTCTCTCTCTGGTTGTGACCAATGTTTAGAGTCTTTCAGCTCCTTCACCTCTCTCTGGTTGTGACCAATGTTTAGTCCTTCAGCTCCTTCCTCTCTCTCTCTCTCTCTCTGGTTGTGACCAATGTTTAGAGTCTTTCAGCTCCTTCATCTATCTCTCTGGTTGTGACCAATGTTTAGAGTCCTTCAGCTCCTTCCCCTCTCTCTCTCTCTCTGGTTGTGACCAATGTTTAGAGTCCTTCAGCTCCTTCATCTCTCTCTGGTTGTGACCAATGTTTAGAGTCCTTCAGCTCCTTCATCTCTCTCTCTCTGGTTGTGACCAATGTTTAGAGTCTTTCAGCTCCTTCATCTCTATCTCTGGTTGTGACCAATGTTTAGAGTCTTTCAGCTCCTTCATCTATCTCTCTGGTTGTGACCAATGTTTAGAGTCTTTCAGCTCCTTCATCTATCTCTCTGGTTGTGACCAATGTTTAGAGTCCTTCAGCTCCTTCCTCTCTCTCTCTCTCTCTGGTTGTGACCAATGTTTAGAGTCTTTCAGCTCCTCCATCTCTCTCTCTGGTTGTGACCAATGTTTAGAGTCCTTCAGCTCCTTCCTCTCTCTCTCTCTCTCTGGTTGTGACCAATGTTTAGAGTCTTTCAGCTCCTTCATCTATCTCTCTGGTTGTGACCAATGTTTAGAGTCCTTCAGCTCCTTCATCTCTCTCTGGTTGTGACCAATGTTTAGAGTCCTTCAGCTCCTTCATCTCTCTCTCTCTGGTTGTGACCAATGTTTAGAGTCTTTCAGCTCCTTCATCTCTCTCTCTGGTTGTGACCAATGTTTAGAGTCTTTCAGCTCCTTCATCTCTCTCTCTGGTTGTGACCAATGTTTAGAGTCTTTCAGCTCCTTCACCTCTCTCTGGTTGTGACCAATGTTTAGTCCTTCAGCTCCTTCCTCTCTCTCTCTCTCTCTCTCTCTGGTTGTGACCAATGTTTAGAGTCTTTCAGCTCCTTCATCACTCTCTGGTTGTGACCAATGTTTAGAGTCCTTCAGCTCCTTCCTCTCTCTCTCTCTCTGGTTGTGACCAATGTTTAGAGTCTTTCAGCTCCTTCATCTATCTCTCTGGTTGTGACCAATGTTTAGTCCTTCAGCTCCTTCCTCTCTCTCTCTCTCTGGTTGTGACCAATGTTTAGAGTCTTTCAGCTCCTTCATCTATCTCTCTGGTTGTGACCAATGTTTAGAGTCTTTCAGCTCCTTCATCTATCTCTCTGGTTGTGACCAATGTTTAGAGTCCTTCAGCTCCTTCATCTCTCTCTGGTTGTGACCAATGTTTAGAGTCCTTCAGCTCCTTCCTCTCTCTCTCTCTCTCTCTGGTTGTGACCAATGTTTAGAGTCTTTCAGCTCCTTCATCTCTCTCTCTGGTTGTGACCAATGTTTAGAGTCTTTCAGCTCCTTCATCTCTCTCTGGTTGTGACCAATGTTTAGTCCTTCAGCTCCTTCCTCTCTCTCTCTCTCTGGTTGTGACCAATGTTTAGAGTCTTTCAGCTCCTTCATCTATCTCTCTGGTTGTGACCAATGTTTAGAGTCCTTCACCTCCTTCATCTCTCTCTGGTTGTGACCAATGTTTAGAGTCTTTCAGCTCCTTCATCTATCTCTTTGGTTGTGACCAATGTTTAGAGTCCTTCAGCTCCTTCCTCTCTCTCTCTCTCTGGTTGTGACCAATGTTTAGAGTCTTTCAGCTCCTTCATCACTCTCTGGTTGTGACCAATGTTTAGAGTCCTTCAGCTCCTTCATCTCACTCTCTCTGGTTGTGACCAATGTTTAGAGTCTTTCAGCTCCTTCATCTCTCTCTCTGGTTGTGACCAATGTTTAGAGTCTTTCAGCTCCTTCATCTCTCTCTCTGGTTGTGACCAATGTTTAGAGTCTTTCAGCTCCTTCACCTCTCTCTGGTTGTGACCAATGTTTAGTCCTTCAGCTCCTTCCTCTCTCTCTCTCTCTCTCTGGTTGTGACCAATGTTTAGAGTCTTTCAGCTCCTTCATCTATCTCTCTGGTTGTGACCAATGTTTAGAGTCCTTCAGCTCCTTCCCCTCTCTCTCTCTCTCTGGTTGTGACCAATGTTTAGAGTCCTTCAGCTCCTTCATCTCTCTCTGGTTGTGACCAATGTTTAGAGTCCTTCAGCCCCTTCATCTCTCTCTCTCTGGTTGTGACCAATGTTTAGAGTCTTTCAGCTCCTTCATCTCTATCTCTGGTTGTGACCAATGTTTAGAGTCTTTCAGCTCCTTCATCTATCTCTCTGGTTGTGACCAATGTTTAGAGTCCTTCAGCTCCTTCATCTCTCTCTGGTTGTGACCAATGTTTAGAGTCCTTCAGCTCCTTCATCTCTCTCTCTCTGGTTGTGACCAATGTTTAGAGTCTTTCAGCTCCTTCATCTCTATCTCTGGTTGTGACCAATGTTTAGAGTCTTTCAGCTCCTTCATCTCTCTCTCTGGTTGTGACCAATGTTTAGAGTCTTTCAGCTCCTTCACCTCTCTCTGGTTGTGACCAATGTTTAGTCCTTCAGCTCCTTCCTCTCTCTCTCTCTCTCTCTCTCTGGTTGTGACCAATGTTTAGAGTCTTTCAGCTCCTTCATCTATCTCTCTGGTTGTGACCAATGTTTAGAGTCCTTCACCTCCTTCATCTCTCTCTGGTTGTGACCAATGTTTAGAGTCTTTCACCTCCTTCATCTCTCTCTGGTTGTGACCAATGTTTAGAGTCCTTCAGCTCCTTCCTCTCTCTCTCTCCAATGTTTAGAGTCTTTCAGCTCCTTCATCTATCTCTCTGGTTGTGACCAATGTTTAGAGTCCTTCAGCTCCTTCATCTCTTTCTGGTTGTGACCAATGTTTAGAGTCCTTCAGCTCCTTCATCTCTCTCTCTCTGGTTGTGACCAATGTTTAGAGTCTTTCAGCTCCTTCATCTCTCTCTCTGGTTGTGACCAATGTTTAGAGTCTTTCAGCTCCATCTCTCTCTCTGGTTGTGACCAATGTT